>NC_052313.1:51734598-51839598 GCF_016432855.1 Salvelinus namaycush
GGTGATGTGGTACTGAGGGCTTCAGCTCTGGTTCTGCCTGTTGTCATGACGTTGGCCTGGGGGTAGGTTTATGACAGTCATAAATACCTCTTCCCCCCTTTTTCCTAACTCTCTACCCTACTGATGTGAAATTTGAAAACCCCTTGGTTAACATAGAGATTCTGGTAACATCAGAAGGTGGGGGGAAATTAACTATATTCTGGTAATCCGACCAATTGAACATATGCGGTGGTACTTAATGAATATGATGTCAGTTCGTTTGTCATCTGAGACATTCTCATCAATGATAGAATGACATAAACTCTACAGTGGAAATTCTACACATCAGAGTTATCGGATTCACATGGAATTGTTGTTCAATTTAAATGTTTGAATATGAAATTATTCGTGATGGGATGAAGAGACATAGGTTGTAAACTATGAAACACACCCCTTTTCTCCCTCCACTATATAAGCCCTTGACGAAAATGTAACCTCCTGTTCAGAGGATGTGAGAACGACGGTCCATACGTTAAAAAGGACTAACATGTCAACTACAGAACTAAGCCAAGCTCAGCATGAGCTTTGGTTGCGAATGGTATGAACTTTGAACTCTGATTCACTACAGAAGTGATACGTCCTAGCCGTGGAGTTAGCAACAGCAGCTGCAAACGTAAATTAGGATAGAACAGACAGAGTATCCCGTCTACCACACAACGACGTGACTACAACGTATCCAATTTACCAACAGAGACATTCTTCAAAGGACAAAGGACTCGGTTGGGCAACACGGCCTTCCATCTACCATCAACCTACCGAAGCGCAGCTCAGAGTAAATATTTATTGCATTTTCCTTTTCCAAATGGGCGGTAATTTAGAATGCCTAAGATACTGTATTTACGATAGCACAGCTTCGCCCTTTTGTTCCTCAGTCTTCCCGCTCTTTCACTCAAACCCAGCCCCCTTTCCTTTTGTGTAACCAGCTGTCATATCTGTTCCGCCCGCTAGGGACGTTTTCCTTTATGACGTAATTTGTAATCAAGGTATGATTCATTCTGTGTATATGTAATTCTGTGTGATTAGTTAGGTATTTAGTAAATAAATAATTAAACCCAATTTTGTATTGCTGATTCAACTTGTTAGCCAGGGTTCGTGAAGATAACCAAGAATTTACAACTTTCAGATGAGACTGAAATAAGGTGACGATTAATATTGACTGCTATTGATGTAAAATATTACTAGGTCTTTAAGAGTTTATTCGGAAGATAACAGCTCTATAAATATTATTTTGTGGTGCCCCGACTCTCTAGTTAATTAAATTTACATGATTAGCTCAATCAGGTAATATTAATTACGGAGAAAGGATTTTATAGAATAGCATGTCATATCACTTAATCCGGCATAGCCAAAGACACGGCACTCTAATATCTGGAAGCACTAGGAGATCTGAAGGATATATTCTGAACAAAAAAAACAAAGTTTGGGGACACTTAGTTTGGGGACACTTAGAAATGTCCTTGTTTTTAAATAAAAGCACATTTTTGTCCATTAAAATAACATCAAATTGATCAGAAGTACAGTGTAGACATTGTTAATGTTGTAAATGACTATTGTAGCTGGAAATGGCTGATTTTGAATGGAATATCTACATAGGCATACAGAGGCCCATTGTCAGCAACCATCACTCCTGTGTTCCAATGGCACGTTGTGTTAGCTAATACAAGTTTATAATTTAAAAAGTCGAATTGATCATTAGAAAACCCTTTTGCAATTATGTTAGCACAGCTGAAAACTGTTGTTCTGCTAAAGAAGCAATAAAACTGGCCTTCTTTAGACTAGTTGAGTATCTGGAGCATCATTTGTTTTTCAACAGGACAATGACCCAACAAACCTCCAGGCTGTGTAAGAGCTATTTGACCAAGAAGGAGAGTGATGGAGTGCTGCATCAGATGACCTGGCCTCCACAATCACCCAACCTCAACCCATTTGAGATGGTTTGGGATGAGTTGGACCGCAGAGTGAAGGGAAAGTAGCCAACATGTGCTCAGCATATGTGGGAACTCAGCATATGTGGGAAGCTGGTTGAGAGAATGCCAAGAGTGTGCAAAGCTGTCATCAAGCAAAGGGTGGCTACTTTGAAGAATCTCAAATATAAAATATATTTTGATTTGTGTAACACTTTTTTGGTTACTACATGATTCCATATGTGTTATTTCATATTTTTGATGTCTTCACTATTATTCTACAATGTAGAAAATAGTAAAAATAAAGAAAAACCCTGGAATGAGTAGGTGCGTCCAAACTTTTTACTGGTACTGTATATATATTTTTTAAGAGAAATGCTATGGTGGCCGCAGTGCAATTTAGAAGTAGCCCAAAAACCCGAGATATCTTGCAATCTCGTGGCAGATAGTCCAATAGCTCTAATGAACAAGGACAACAATATCTACTCGCTACTAGCGTGATCGTGCAATCGGCGAAACACAAAGGCCACAATAATTGCTACAAAACATGACTCACTTCATTTAAGATCATACAGCAGGCTCAATCAATCCATTTATTTTATGGTTACTACATGATTCCATATGTGTTATTTCATAGTTTGATGTCTTCACGAATATTATACAATGTATAAAATAGTACAAATAAAGAAAAACCCTTGAATGAGTAGGTGTGCTCAAACTTTTGACTGGTAGTGTAAGTATTCAGTCCCTTTGCTATGAGACTCGAAATTGATTTCATGTGCATCCTGTTTCCATTGATCATACTTGAGATGTTTCTACTATTTGATTGGAGTCCATCTGTGGTAAGTTTAATTGATTGGACATGATTTGGAAAGGCACACTCCTGTCTATATAAGGTCCCACAGTTGACAGTGCATGTCAAAGCAAAAACCGAGCCATGAGGTCGAAGGAATTGTCTGTAGAGCTTCGAGACAGGATTGTGTCGAAGCACAGACCTGGGGAAGGGTACCAAAAAATGACTGCAGCATTGAAGGACCCCAAGAACACAGTGGTCTCCATAATTCTTAAATGGAAGAAGTTTGGAACCACCAAGACTCTTCCTAGAGCTGGCCACCCGGCCAAACTGAGCAATCGGGGGAGAAGGGCCTTGGTCAGGGAGGTGACCAAGAACCGATGGTCACTCTGACAGAGCTCCAGAGTTCCTCTGTGGAGATGTGAGAGCCTTCCAGAAGGACAACCATCTCTGCAGCACTCCAACAATCATGCCTTTATGGTAGAGTGACCAGACAGAAGCCACTCCTTAGTAAAAGGCACATGTCAGCCCGCTTGGAGTTTGCCAAATGGCACCAACGGTCTCTCAGACCATGAGAAACAAGATTCTCTGGTCTGATGAAACCAAGATTCTCTTTGGCTTGAATTTCAAGTGTCACGTCTGGAGGAAACCTGGCACCATCCTTACGGTGAAGCATGGTGGTGGCAGCATCATGCTCTGGGGATGTTTTTAAGGGGCAGGGACTGGGAGACTAGTCAGGATTGAGGGAAAGATGAACGGAGCAAAGTACAGAGAGATCCTTGATATTTATTAACTGTGGTATACAAGATGGCGACAACAGAGATGGTCGCCTCGCTTCAAGTCCTTAGGAAACTGTGCAGTAATTTGTTTTTTTAATGTATTATTTCTTGCTTAGTTAGCCCATAAAATCTAAAGTGTTATTACATACAGCCGGGAAGAACTATTGGATATAAGAGCGACATCAACTTACCAGCCTTACGACCAGGAATACGACTTTCCCGAAGCGGATCCTTTGTTCGGACCTCCACCCTGGACATTGGATCTAATCCCAAAGGCCGATCCAAAACTACTTTGTCGCCGCAGGAGAGGCAGACGGAGCGGCCTCCTGGTCAGACTTAGAAGGCGAGCACACCATCCACCGCTTCCAAGCATATTACTCGCAAATGTCCAGTCTCTAGACAACAAGGTGGACGAAATTAGGGCACGAGTTGCCTTCCAGAGAGACATCAGAGATTGTAACATTCTCTGTTTCACGGAAACATGGCTCACTCGGGATATGTTGTCAGAGTCGGTACAGCCACCCGGTTTCTTCATGCGTCGCACCGACAGAAACAAACGTCTCCCTGGTAGGAAGGAGGGCGGGGGTGTATACCTCATAATTAATGACTCATTGTGTAATCATAACAACATACAGGAAATCAAGTCCTTTTGTTCACCTGACCTAGCATTCCTTACAATCAAATGCCGACCGCATTATCTCCCAAGAGAATTCTCTTCGATTATAGTCACAGCCGTGTATATCCCCCCCAAGCAAATACCTCGACGGCCCTGAAAGAACTTCACTGGACTCTATGTAAACTGGAAACCATATATCCTGAGGCTGCATTTATTGTAGCTGGGGATTTTAACAAAGCTAATTTGAGAACAATGCTACCTAAATTCTACCAGCACATTGATTGTAGTACCCGCTCGAGCAAAACACTAGACCACTGCTACTCTAACTTCCGCGATGCATACAAGGCCCTCCCCCGCCCTCCCTTCGGCAAATCTGACCATGAATCCATCTTGTTGCTCCCCTCCTATGGGCAGAAACTAAAACAGGAAGCACCCGTGTTTAGGTCTATCCAATGCTGGTCTGACCAATCGGACTCCACGCTTCAAGATTGCTTTGATCCCGCATACTGGGATATGTTCTGGTAAGCCTCAGACAATAACATCAACGTATACGCTGACTCGTTGAGTGAGTTTATTAGGAAGGGCATTGGAAATGTTGTACCCACTGTGACTATTAAAACCTAACCAGAAACCGTGGATTGAAGGCAGCATTTGCGCAAAACTGAAAGCGTGAACCGTCGCATTTAATCATGGCAAGGTGACTGGAAACATGACAGAATACAAACAGTGTAGTTATTCCCTCCGCAAGGCAATCAAACAAGCAAAGCGTCAGTATAGAGACAAAGTAGAGTCGCAATTCAACGGCTCAAACACAAGACGTATGTGGCAGGGTCTACAGACAATCACGGATTACAAAAAGAAAACCAGCCCCGTTGCGGACATCAACATCTTACTCCCATACAAATTAAACAACTTCTTTGCGCGCTTTGAGGACAATACGGTGCCACCGACATGACCCGCTATCAAAGACTGTGGGCTCTCCTTCTCCGTGGCTGACATGAGTAAAACATTTTAAACGTGTTAACCCTCGCAAGGTTTCTGGCCCAGACGGCATCCGTAGCCGTGACCTCAGAGCATGCGCAGGCCAGCTGGCTGGTGTGTTTGCAGACATAATCAATCAATCGTTATCCCAGTCTGCTGTCCCCACATGCTTCAAGATTAACACCATTGTTCCTGTTCCCAAGAAAGCGAAGGTAACTGAACTAAATGACTATCGCCCCGTAGCACTCACTTCTGTCATCATGAAGTGCTTTGAGAGACTAGTCAAGGATCATATCACCTCCACCCTACCTGATACCCTAGACCCACTCCAATTTGCTTACCGCCCCAATAGGTCCACAGATGAGGCAATCGCCATCACACTGCACACTGCCCTATCCCATCTGGACAAGTTGAATACCTATGTAAGAATGCTGTTCATTGACTACAGCTCAGCATTCAACACCCTAGTACCCTCCAAACTCATTAAGCTTGAGACCCTGGGTCTTGATCCTGCCCTGTGCAACTGGGTCCTGGACTTTCTGAAGGGCCGCCCCCAGGTGGTGAAGGTAGGAAACAACATCTCCACCCCACTGATCCTCAACACTGGGGCCCCACAAGGGTGCGTTCTCGGCCCTCTCCTGTAGTCCCTGTTCACCCATGACTGCGTGGCCATACACGCCTCCAACTGAATCATCAAGTTTGCAGACAACACTAGGCTTGATTACCAACAATGACAAGACAGCCTACAGGGAGGAGGTGTTGGCCCTCGGAGTGTGGTGTCAGGAAAATAACCTCTCACTCAACGTCAACAAAACAAAGGAGATGATTGTGGACTTCAGGAAACAGCAGAGGGAGCACCCCCCTTATCCACATTGACGGGACAGTAGTGGAGAAGGTGGAAAGTTTTAAGTTCCTCGGCGTACACATCACAGACAAATTGAAATGGTCCACCCACACAGACAGCATGGTGAAGAAGGCACAACAGCACCTCTTCAACCTCAGGAGGCTGAAGAAACTTGGCTTGTCACCTCAAACCCTTACAAACTTTTACAGATGCACAATCGAGAGCATCCTGTCGGGCTGTATCACCGCCTGGTACGGCAACTGCACCGCCCTCAACCGCAAGGCTCTCCACAGGGTAGTGAGGTCTGCACAATGCATCACCGGGTGCAAACTACCTGCCCTCCAGGACACTTACAGCACCCGATGTCACAGGAATGCCAAAAAGATCATCAAGGACAACAACCACCCGAGCTACTGCCTGTTCACCCCACTATCATCCAGAAGGTGAGGTCAGTACAGGTGCATCAAAGCTGGGATCGAGAGACTGAAAACAGCTTCTATCACAAGGCCATCAGACTGTTAAACAGCCATCACTAACATAGAGAGGCTGCTGCCAACGTACAGACTCAAATCACTGGCCACTTTAATAATTGGATTTAATAAAGGTATCACTAGTCACATTAAATAATGCCACTTTAATAATGTTTACATATCCTACGTTAGTCATCTCATATGTATATACTGTATTTTATACCATCTACGCCGCACGGCCATCGCGCATACATGTATTTATATGTACATATTCTTATTCCATCCCCTTACATTGTGTGTATAAGGTAGTCGTTGTGAATTTGTTAGATTACTTGTTAGATGTTACTGCACTGTCGGAACTAGAAGCACAAGCATTTCGCCACACTCGCATTAACATCTGCTAACCATGTGTATGTGACCAATAAAATGTAATATGATTTGATGAAAACCTTCAGGACCTCAGACAGGGGCCGAAGGTTCACCTTCCAGAAGGACAACGACCCTAAGCTCACAGCCAAGACAACGCAGGAGTGGCTTTGGGACAAGTCTCTGAATGTCCTTGAGTGGCCCAGCCAGAGCCCAGACTTGAACCAGATCGAACATCTCTGGAGAGACCTGAAAATAGCTGTGCAGTGACGCTCCCCATCCAACCTGACAGATCTTGAGAGGATATGCAGAGAAGAATGGGAGAAACTCCCCAAATACAAGTGTGCCAAGCTTTCATTAGGCCCTAATCTATGAATACAGATATGCATCTGCTGGTCACAGATACCTTAAAAAATAAGGTAGGGGCATGGATCAGAAAACCAGTCAGTATCTGGTGTGACCACCATTTTGCCTCATGCAGCACGACATCTCCTTCACATGGAGTTGATCAGGCTGTGGCTTTTGGAATGTTGTCTCACTCCTTTTCAATGGCTGTGCAAAGTTGCTGGATATTGGCGGGGACTGGAACACGCTGTCGTACACGTCGATTCAGAGCATCCCAAACATGCTTAATGGGTGACACGTCTGTTGAGTATGCAGGCCATGGAAGAACTGGGACATTTTCAGCTTCCAGGAATTGTGTATGTGGCTGTGCATTATAATGAGGTGATGGCAGCGGATGAATGGCACGACAATGGGCCTCAGGATCTCGTCACGTTCTCTGTGCATTCAAATTGCCAACGATAAAATGTAATTGTGTTCGTTGTCCGTAGCTTATGCCTGCCCATACCATAACCCCACCGCCACCAGGGGGCACTCTGTTTACAACATTGACATCAGCAAACCGCTTGCCCACACGACGCCATACACGTGGTCTGCAGTTGTGAGGCCGGATGGAGGTACCGCCAAATGATCTAAAACGATGTTGGTAGGGAAATGGTAGAGAAATTAACATAGAATTATCTGGCGACACCTCTGGTGGACATTCCTGCAGTCAGCATGCCAATTGCAAGCTCCCTCAAAACTTGAGACATCTGCAGCATTGTGTTGTGTGACAAAACTGCACATTTTAGAGTGGCCTTTTATTATTCCCAGCACAAGGTGCACCTGTGTAATGAGCATGCTGTTTAATCAGCTTCTTGATTATGCCACATATGTCAGGTGGATGGATTATCTCGGCTAAGGCGAAATGCTCACTAACAGGGAGGTAAACAAATTTGTGTACAACATTTGAGAGAAATAAGCTTTATGTGTATATGGAACATTTCTGGGATCTTTTATTTCATCTTATTAAACATGGGACCAACACTTTATATGTTGCGTTTATATTTTTGTTGAGTGTAGTTTATGTCTCTCTTACTCTCATTTCTCTCTCTCTGTCTTTCTCTCTCTCACTGCATCTATCACTTTATCTCTATCACCCTATCCCCACCTCTTCCATTCTTCTCTTTATTTTCTCTCATCATTTGAAGTATAGTATTTGAATGATATCGGCATTGATTGAAACACAGCATTACATACGTAATTATCAATTGTGTTGAACTCTTCCCAATAGTAAATCCCTAAAGGTGTCGATTGTTGCCACATCCTTCCTCAATAAATAGCAAGTTAAAAAGTGGGAGTCAGAAATAGGACTGTAAAAGATAAAGCATTGTGCATTGTGATCAGATTTCCATCACACTGTACTGTAGACCATATGTAATGTGTGGGATGGGATAGAGCCTAGACAACAGAGACAGCAGCAGCAGCAGCAGAAGCAGGTTAATCTGTGTGGTGTGTTGTCTTTGTTCAGAGGCTATGTCATGAAAACTTCATCCCGGGGTAATGTAGGTGGCTACACAGCCATCTAGCCTGGAGGGGAAAACAAGACTAATCTTTTCTTCAGTCTGGCCTTTCTGTTCAGACTGTCACTCAGTGTCTCAGCGAGTGGGGAGGACGAACAACAGAGTGTGATCTGAGTAGCAGCAGTGTGTTAGTGTTTGAACTGAAGCACAGCTCGCTGTAATCTGTCTTTTTACTCCGGATGAATATGCTCCTACGATGGGATCAGTCATCTGGTAATCTGTAATCTCCTCTGTTGAGGGAATGTAGGACTCACTTTAGGAGGGTTTACTTTAGAGGAAACCCCAACATATTCCCTCCCTCCTAGATATGAAAAGAAAAAAATAAGATTATCAACGTGAGAAATACGTAGAAATGTGAAGTTTTCAATCTCTTATATTCTTCCTAATTCTGCACATACGTGATTTTTGAATGCTTCTGAGTACATGGCAAAGCCATATTTAAATGAAGGTATATTCAGTTGTTAAGAGGCCGTTAGAGACCAAAATTTGCCACATTTTAGGGATAATGCCATTGCTTTCCAAAAGGAACAGCGGCAAAATGCTATGGTATTTCATTTCCTGTCTTGAGAAATTAGAAGCAGAGCACCATTTGGGAATGTGTTTCTCTACCTTTGATGCATTACATTCCAAAAAGCAAAGAAAAGCGATATGTTAACCCCGATCTATAACGTATTAAAATGAGTGAGGGAGTCACTTAAAGTAGTGGGCCCAGTAATTGTAGCTCCAAATTTGTATCATATTTCCGTTCTCGGTTGCTTTTAAAGGCTCCATCACACTGACGTATAATGCATTTTGAAATATATCCATTTCGTCTGGGAATCCCCCAATGTATTGGCAACACACATAATGATTCACTTTAAAGGGCTTGGTCGGACTTCTAACCTATGTAAATAGTACACTCTGAGATGACTCTAATACCTGATAAGAGGGGGAAATTGCCATCACATTTACAACCCTCCATCAGAGAGAGAGAGAGGAACTGGAGCTGGACCCGCATATTAGAACCACTTTGGATGATTACCAGGGCTCTGATTGGTCAGAGGAGTCAGAAGGAGGCGGGGTCAGGAAGAGGGGTGGGGGAGGGAGTGGTTCTGTTAGAACTGCTGATGATGGCTGTGTAACTGTAATGTTCTCTGTCCCAGCTAATATCTGTTGAACTCACTCGTGTTTAGACATGTGGCTCAGGTTTGAAAGTGTGTTGCTCGATCCAGATAGATGGGCTACAGACATTCACATGAAGCTGGACATAATATATCAAGCAACACATTTTATTCTTATTTGACCTCTTATGTTTGTTTTTCACACCTAGCAAATGTCTTGTTCATTTCAGTTCGAAGACCTTTTTTTTTCTTTGTCTTTTCCACGTATTATCAAGTGATTAGAACGTTTCACATCAATAGATTGCCCCTTGACTCTTGTCTTATTCATATCAGATCTTTGTGTCAGTGTTCCTGAGTATTTTTAAAAGATTTCATTATTGTAATAAGCTGATAGTATCAATGATATGGAACCATATCTCTGGAACATCTATTACGTCACAACTCGATCCTTCAGAATATTCTCTTGAATATCACTCTCCTTAAACCTCGACCATTTTATATGTCGATAATATATTATATATATTTGGCACTTCTGCATACCGCTTTCTCTATTTTATTGTGTAAGGATTTTGCCTCAGAGCATATTTGAAATGTTTTATTCTCACATAGAATCTATTTGTCACGCTTGCTCAAGAAATGACTAAAAGCAAGGGATTGCCAGTTGTGATATTGTGCTGTATTCTTCATACGACTGTGAAAATTGGCAAACATTCATATCCCTGTGAAGACACTGTTAAGATTATGTTTACAAACAATATTTGTTTAGTCCTTATTATTTTCATTTAGGGAAATATGACACTTTTTTGCTGGCTCATTTATTTTAAATAGCAGACTGTTATGATAGCAGGAACCCATTAATGTCACGAGGCTTTTTATCTTCAAATGAGCCATTTAAATGTCATTAAATAGACACACACTAACTGTTCAAATCCATTTCTTCATTGTTACTTCTTTAGAAAAAGAATTTCTAGCATTTTGCTGTCAGAATAATAGCAAATATCCCATTTAAAAGATTGTTAGGACACACAAATGCTGGATGGTCTTTTCATGCAATTCAGTTTTATTCATCCAGTGTAAACAGGCCAGATGATAATTAGGCTCCAGTCTGTTTAGCTGAATATAAAAATATCAGCCATTTATACCCTCCATTGACTAGCATTTCTTTTTTATATTGAAAGTCATTTCATGATTTGAAAATTATACATGATAGCTCAACATTGTTTGCTGGTTTGTGCTATTAACTATTAAATGAATGAATTGATTAACCATTACAAATTATAATTATTTACTGGAGGTGATTGATTGGGAATTGGAAAATTGATGCTATACATTTACGGTATCCATGTCTCTTTGGTTACGGTTGCCGAGGCAGGGAGAAAAGGTAAAGGGAGAAGTAGCATTGAAAGGAAAGCCATCATGTCAGAGCAGAGCAGAGACAGAGAGAGAGGAGAGAGTGTCTGGGAGCTGAGCTAGGCATTAAAGTGGAAGCCTCTCTCTCTCTCCTCTTCAGTGTCAGTGACTTGGCTAGATGAGCAAGGAGCAGCACTTACAGTAGAACGCCGGTCATTTAGGAATGTTTTATTGCTGGGATTGTCTCTCCTGAAATGACAACGCTACTGTCATTGTGTTGCCGTGTGTAATTGTGTTGTTTCCTACTCTGTGATTGAGCTGAAATAGAGGCAGCCTTTCTCTCTCTCTCTCTCTCTCTCTCTCTCTCTCTCTCTCTCTCTCTCTCTCTCTCTCTCTCTCTCTCCTCTCTCACTCTCTTCTCTCTCTCCTGTCTGTCTCCCTCTCTCTCACTCCTCTCTCTGTATCTCTCTCTGTCTGTCTGTCGCTCTCTCTCTCTCCTCTCTGTCTCTCTCTCTCCTCTCTCTCTCTCCTCTCTGTCTCTTTCTCTCTCCTCTATCTCTCTCTCTCCTCTATCTCTCTCTCTCTCCTATTTCTGTCTCTCCTCTCACTCTCTTCTCTCTCTCTTGTCTGTCTCCCTCTCTCTCACTCCTCTATCTGTATCTCTCTGTCTGTCACTCTCTCTCTCTCTCCATTCTGTCTCACTCTCTCTCGCTCCTCTCTCTGTATCTCTCTGTCTCTGTCGCTCTCTCTCTCTTCTCTCTGTCTCCTCTGAATTCAATTTAAATTTTCAATTTAAGGGCTTTATTGGCATGGGAAACATATGTTTACATTGCCAAAGCAAGTGAAATAGATAGTAAACTAAAGTGAAATAAACAATAAAAAAATTAAACTCTCTCTCTGTCTCTCTCCTCTCTCTCTCCTCTCTGTCTCTCTCTCCTCTCTCTCTCCTCTCTGTCTCTCTCCTCTGTCTCTCTCCTCTCTCTCCTCTCTGTCTCTCTCTCTCCTCTCTCTCTCCTCTCTCTCTCTCTCCTCGCTCTCTCTTCTCTGTCTCTCTCCTCTCTCTCCTCTGTCTCTCTCTCTCCTCTCTGTCTAAACCCTCTCTATCTCTCCTCTCTCCTCTCTCCTCTCTCTCCTCTCTGTCTCCCTCTCCTCTCTGTCTCTCTCTCTCCTCTCTCTCCTCTCTCTCCTCTCTCCTCTATCTCTCCTCTCTGTCTCTCTGTCTCTTTCTCCCTCTCCTCTCTCTCTCCTCTCTGTCTCTCTCTCCTCTTGCTCCTCTCTCTCCTCTCTCTCTCTCCTCTCTCCTCTCTCCCTCTCTCTCTCCTCTCTCTCTCCTCTCTGTCTCCTCTCTGTCTCTCACCTCTCTCCTCTCTCTCCTCTCTCTCTCATCTCTGTCTCTCTCTCCTCTCTGTCTCTCTCCTCTCTGTCTCTCTCTCCTTTCTCATCTCTCCTCTCTCCTCTCTCCTCTCTCCTCTCTGTCTCTCTCTCCTCTCTCCTCTCTCTCTCCTCTCTGTCTCTCTGTCTCTCTCTCCCTCTCCTCTTTCTCTCCTCTCTGTCTCTCTCTCCTCTTGCTCCTCTCTCTCTCCTCTCTCCTCTCTGTCTCTCTCTCCTCTTGCTCCTCTCTCTCTCCTCTCTGTCTCTCTCTCCTCTCTCCTCTCTCCTCTCTCTCTCCTCTGTCCTCTCTCCTCTCTCTCCTCTCTCTACAGTATCTTAGAGGTAATTGCAGCTGCTTCTGCACTGCTCGTTATTTCGTCTTTCCTTTCATAAAGAAGGAGTGGTTGGAAGAACAGCTGACGGAACACATGCTTGTTAATATACTAGAGAGCTATATCATTCCCTTGGCCAGGGTGATAATAGTGCACCAATACGTTGTTTTTGTTATAATATTATAGAATAATTAAATATGAAGATAAAACAGAGTAATACACATGGTAATATTAATTGAATGAAAATTGATGATTCATTGATACAATTATAAAATGCTTCTATGCATAATTTATCTACAATAAATGCTCAGTTTTTTCCTGGAAACACACAGATGCTGACATACATGACATGATGGCACCAAACTGTTACGGCCCTGGCTCAAGGTTTTTAACAGGCTAAAACAAATAGCTTTCCTTTGTACCATGGAGAACACGGGGCCTGTGTTCTTGGTTTCTCTGGCAACCAAAGTCTTTCTCTATTGGTTTAGGTACTCAACTCCCTGCTAGAGACAAAATGAGGTCTCTATTGGTTTAGGTACTCAACTCCCTGCTAGAGACAAAATGAGGTCTCTATTGGTTTAGGTACTCAACTCCCTGCTAGAGACAAAATGAGGTCTCTATTGGTTTAGGTACTCAACTCCCTGCTAGAGACAAAATGAGGTCTCTATTGGTTTAGGTACTCAACTCCCTGCTAGAGACAAAATGAGGTCACTGTTGGTTTAGGTACTCAACTCCCTGCTAGAGACAAAATGAGGTCTCTGTTGGTTTCGGTACTCAACTCCCTGCTAGAGACAAAATGAGGTCTCTATTGGTTTAGGTACTCAACTCCCTGCTAGAGACAAAATGAGGTCTCTGTTGGTTTAGATATTGTACTCCCTGCTAGAGACAGGGTCCTGCGCTAGTCATTTCTTATCAGAAAATCTGATTAAGACCAGAAGTTTTACTGCAGCCCACACAAAATAATTCACATTCAGCCTCCCAACCCCTCAGAGTAGAGAGAAGAATAGGGGAAGAGCTAGAGGGGAGTAGAGAAGAGTAGGGCGAGGAGTAGAGATTCTTTTTTACCTTTATTTAACTAGGCAAGTCAGTTAAGAACAAATTCTTAATTTCAATGACAGCCTAGGAACAGTGGGTTAACTGCCTTGTTCAGGGGCAGAACGACAGATTTGTACCTTGTTAGCTCGGGGATTTGAACTTGCAACCTTTCGGTTACTAGTCCAACGCTCTAACCACTAGGCTACGCTAGGAGTAGAGGAGAGGAGAGCAGATGAGAGGGAAGCAGAGTATGGGGGAGGAGTAGAGGGGAGGAAAGGAGAGTAGGGGAGGGGAGAGTAGGCGAGGAGAGGGGAGGAGAGTAGGGGAGGGGAGAGTAGGGGAGAGGAGAGGGGAGGGGAGTAGAGGAGAGGGGAGGAGAGTAGGGGAGAGTAGGGGAGAGGGGTGTAGAGGGGAGGGGAGGAGAGAGTAATGGAGAGGAGAGGGGGTGGGAGTAGAATAGAGGAGAAGAGAGGGGAGGACCCCCGTCTTACTTTCTTCTCTGAAATAATCTTTGTTAAAATGGCAAATAGAATAATTGAAGGAAATCCCGTATTTAGAGATTTTACAATAGTAACAATTGTGGCATAGTGTCTGGAAGGACATGTATTATATCATCCAGGAACATCCACCCCACACCCCACAGAAACACAATGTTTGCTTAACAGGTAAACCAATCTCCTGATTAAATCAAATAAATGTTACTGGGTAACGAACGACAAATCCTTATTAAAAACAGATTTTTCGTTTTGTTTTAAATATGCATTGGGGAAAATGTGTTTCTGTAAAATTCATTCTTGCACATGCAGTATGTGAAATACTCAAAATAAATATACCAGTAAATTGATCTGTGAAGAATTAAATCTACCAAATCACCAATGCTGTTCCTGGAGAGTTACAGTATGTGCAGGCTTTTATTCCATCCCAGCACTAACGCACAGGATTGAACTAACCAACTACTCATCAAGACCTTGTTCAGTTGAATGGTCTCTCCAGGATCAGGTTTAGTGACTACTGATCTACTGCCGTGGGTTTGGTCAGTTCCCCTTTAAGACGTTGTTCAGTTGAATGGTCTCTCCAGGATCAGGTTTAGTGACTACTGATCTACTGCCGTGGGTTTGGTCAGTTCCCCTTTAAGACCTTGTTCAGTTGAATGGTCTCTCCAGGATCAGGTTTAGTGACTACTGATCTACTGCCGTGGGTTTGGTCAGTTCCCCTTTAAGACGTTGCTTTAATCTCAATGCTAAACCACTGGGTGTCACTGTGCTCTCTGGGCCTGGTTGGAAACTAAAGGCTTACTGATACTGTGTTACATGAAGTAAATTAGGGGGGGTGAACTCAATACACTTTAAAATGACTAAAACCATTTGAAACTGTGTAGAAATGATAATGGCCCTTCCAGTTCGTTGATTATGTCCAGCTTGCCAATAATCAGCTAAATTCAAACTAAACACTCAGGGAGTTTCGTAAATTCCCCAAAACGATGGATAGAGGACTATCTGTTACAAGTTTTGATGACGAGGAAATATAACCAATTTTCAGTGCGGTCCTCCTGACCTCGTTGATGACCGAATGTGGCTCCTTAGGGAAATGATTTGACACCCCTGATATAGACAAACACAGTTTCCATCAGTAACAAAATAGAAAAGAAAATGATACTTCCAATGTCCTCCAGGAACAAATGCTTTTCACACAGGTCTCTCTCATACATCACACACACACAGTTACTGTTGACCTTGGTAAGACTGAATGTTCTGAATTCAAATGTGATAATGCCTGAATCAATGTTCAAATGTGATAATGCCTGAATCAATGTTCAAATGTGATAATGCCTGAATCAATGTTAAAATGTGATAATGCCTGAATCAATGTTAAAATGTGATAATGCCTGAATCAATGTTCAAATGTGATAATGCCTGAATCAATGTTCAAATGTGATAATGCCTGAATCAATGTTCAAATGTGATAATGCCTGAATCAATGTTCAAATGTGATAATGCCTGAATCAATGTTCAAATGTGATAATGCCTGAATCAATGTTCAAATGTGATAATGCCTGAATCAATGTTCAAATGTGATAATGCCTGAATCAATGTTCAAATGTGTCAATGGCAACACCTACAGTAAATGCTGGAATCTGAAAGATATTTTGGGTCTTTATATGATTGGTAAGTTTTGTGTCCTCACAATGTCTCTCCACAAAGAGGAGGACTTTCAATGAAGTAGGATCTTATTTTGATCACCCTGTTGCAGGAAATGTTTAACTTTTAGTGTACTTGAGGTAAAAAGAGAAGTTTGAGAAGTCTGAAGTTTGTAATTTCCCTAATAAAATGCATCAACCCCTACAAAAATGTCCATTAATTATAATCCACATAATAATTCACATTTCCTGTTGCTGCAGTATTGTTTTTCTGCTGTCGCAGAGCTGTCTCAAGTTAACACCTTTTAACTACTTGAGACTGATTTCAGGAGTGTCACGGCTGTTGAAAGGAGAGGACCAAGGTGCAGCGTGTTGAGCGTACATACTTTTAATAGTAGATGTCGCCAACAAAACAATAAAAAATACCAAAACAAACCGTGAAGCTTAAGGCTATGTGCCATCAAACAAAGTTAACTTCCCACAAAGACAGGTGGAAAAAAAGAGCTACCTAAGTATGGTTCTCAATCAGAGACAACGATAGACAGCTGCCTCTGATTGAGAACCACACCCGGCCAAACACAAAGAAATAGAAAACATAGAAATAAAGAAACTAGAATGCCCACCCTAGTCACACCCTGGCCTAACCAAAATAGAGAATAAAAATCTCTCTATGGCCAGGGCGTGACAAGGAGAGGAACAAGAAAATCAAAACATGGAGCTGTGCAACGTAATACAAATAGTTGCTATACATAGTGATTGATATTGTTATTTCGGATGTCTAGGGAAAAATAAATATGAACTGTAGTGTTCTGTAGTGGTAATATAAGTGCCCCATAACTGTAAGTACTAGCCTGTTACTGACTGACTACATAGCAGTAGGTTTTTCCAGGCTTGTTATTTGGCCAATAAGATATTATTTACATTGGATCCAGGTGTTGTAGTCTCGTTCCACCATCCTGATCTCACCAGTTTACAGGAAACGACAGCGCAGTGGTCAGGATGGTGGATCAGGCTAAGGTTGATCTGAAGTTGACTGAAAAACAGTCGCTCATGTGACCATGGAGATTTTGAATGCCCTCCTTATTCCACACAAACATACCCTGCCTGCCTGCCTGCCTGCCTGCCTGCCTGCCTGCCAGCCTGCCTGCCAGCCTGCCTGCCAGCCTGCCTGCCTGCCTGCCTGCCCCAAACCAAACCCAGCCCAACCCAGCAGCTACTGAATTAATGAGACGGTATTGCCATAAGAATCTCAGTTTCCTCCTGGGGTTTCTGGGAACTACACTTTTAGGTGAATAGATGCCACCCACAGCACTCACGCCACACCTCAGTCACACACATGCAAACACACACACACACACACACACACACACACACACACACACACACCCACACACCCACACACACACACACACACACACACACACACACACACACACACACACACACACACACACACACACACACTTCTGCCATAAGTGCACACCGATTATGCACACCAACGAGGGCTGCATTTACCTCATATCGCAAATCAGCTTTTCCAGGCAAATTGAGACATATAGGAGTCCCCCCGTTGAAAGTGAGTGACTTGAGGAGAATGACGGAGGCCGTGCTAGGCTGTAAATCAAGCCTGACAGCCCAGCAGAGGGAATCGACAGGGCTAACATCCAACAGGAATTATTGATCCAGAACCACCGTAATCCCCTTCACATAACACAGGCAATTTCATGTAATACCTGTAATAAAGCTGCATTCAAACTCAAGTAGCCATCAAGGGGCTTTGTGTCTGATTCAGGAGGGGAGGGCCGAGGCACATCAGAAGGAGTGCATCAGGGCCAATAAAAACATAGCCAGCTATTTTCTGACTTTTTTCCCCCCCGAGGGTTTTGATAAAGCTTGTTTTAGACAACCAACAGAAAACCTGTGTTTTGTGGTGAGTGGGTCTTTTATCACTTTGAGAATTATAGGGCTCTGAAGTTTATGTTCAATAGAAGATAGAATAAAGATATGTTTATGAATGAAAAAGCTGCATTGTAGATGGATGTTTTGCTATTAGGGTAAAAAGAAAACTAAAAAGAAAAAACCAGTGTCCACAAATGGGATCGAACACGCGACCTGGGATCGAACACGCGACCTGGGATCGAACACGAGACCTGGGATCGAACACGCGACCAGTGATCGAACACTCGACCTGGGATCGAACACGCAACCAGGGATCGAACACGTGACCAGTGATCGATTACACGCGACCAGTGATCGATTACACGCGACCAGTGATCGATTACACGCGACCAGTGATCGATTACACGCGACCAGTGATCGATTACACGCGACCAGTGATCGATTACACGCGACCTGGGATCGAACACGCAACATGGGATCGAACACGCAACATGGGATCGAACAGGAAACCTGGGATCGAACACGCGACCTGGGATCGAACACGCGACCAGTGATCGAACGCCAAACCTGGGATCGAACAGGAAACCTGGGATCGAACACGCGACCAGTGATCGAACGCCAAACCTGGGATCGAACAGGAAACCTGGGATCGAACACGCAACCTGGGATCGAACAGGGAACCTGGGATCGAACAGGGAACCTGGGATCGAACAGGGAACCTGGGATCGAACAGTGAACCTGGGATCGAACAGGAAACCTGGGATCGAACACCCAACCAGTTATCGAACATGAAACCAGTGATCGAACACGCATCCTGGGATCGAACACGAAACCTGGGATCGAACACGCATCCTGGGATCGAACACGCATCCTGGGATCGAACACGCAACCTGGGATCGAACAAGCATCCTGGGATCGAACACGCAACCAGTGATCAAACACGCAACCTGGGATCGAACACGCAACCTGGGATCGAACACGCAACCTGGGATCGAACACGCATCCTGGGATCGAACACGCATCCTGGGATCGAACACGCATCCTGGGATCGAACATGAAACCAGTGATCGAACACGCAACCTGGGATCGAACACGCATCCTGGGATCGAACACGCATCCTGGGATCGAACACGCATCCTGGGATCGAACACGCAACCTGGGATCGAACACGCAACCAGTGATCGAACACGCATCCTGGGATCGAACACGCATCCTGTGATCGAACACGCAACCTGGGATCGAACACGCATCCTGGGATCGAACACGCATCCTGGGATCGAACACGCATCCTGGGATCGAACACGCAACCTGGGATCGAACACGCAACCTGGGATCGAACACGCAACCTGGGATCGAACACGCATCCTGGGATCGAACACGCATCCTGGGATCGAACACGCATCCTGGGATCGAACACGCAACCTGGGATCGAACACGCAACCTGGGATCGAACACGCATCCTGGGATCGAACACGCAACATGGGATCGAACACGCAACATGGGATCGAACAGGAAACCTGGGATCGAACACGCGACCTGGGATCGAACACGCGACCTGGGATCGAACGCCAAACCTGGGATCGAACAGGAAACCTGGGATCGAACACGCGACCAGTGATCGAACGCCAAACCTGGGATCGAACAGGAAACCTGGGATCGAACACGCAACCTGGGATCGAACAGGGAACCTGGGATCGAACAGGGAACCTGGGATCGAACAGGGAACCTGGGATCGAACAGTGAACCTGGGATCGAACAGGAAACCTGGGATCGAACACCCAACCAGTTATCGAACATGAAACCAGTGATCGAACACGCATCCTGGGATCGAACACGAAACCTGGGATCGAACACGCATCCTGGGATCGAACACGCATCCTGGGATCGAACACGCAACCTGGGATCGAACACGCATCCTGGGATCGAACACGCAACCAGTGATCGAACACGCAGCCTGGGATCGAACACGCAACCTGGGATCGAACACGCAACCAGTGATCGAACACGCAACCTGGGATCGAACACGCAACCAGTGATCGAACACGCAACCTGGGATCGAACACGCAACCTGGGATCGAACACGAAACCAGTGATCGAACACGCATCCTGGGATCGAACATGAAACCAGTGATCGAACACGCAACCTGGGATCGAACACGCATCCTGGGATCGAACACGCATCCTGGGATCGAACTCGCATCCTGGGATCGAACACGCAACCTGGGATCGAACACGCATCCTGGGATCGAACACGCATCCTGGGATCGAACACGCATCCTGGGATCGAACACGCAACCTGGGATTGAACACGCAACCAGTGATCGAACACGCATCCTGGGATCGAACACGCATCCTGGGATCGAACACGCAACCTGGGATCGAACACGCATCCTGGGATCGAACACGCAACCAGTGATCGAACACGCATCCTGGGATCGAACACGCATCCTGGGATCGAACACGCATCCTGGGATCGAACACGCATCCTGGGATCGAACACGCAACCAGTGATCGAACACGCATCCTGGGATCGAACACGCATCCTGGGATCGAACACGCAACCTGGGATCGAACACGCAACCTGGGATCGAACACGCATCCTGGGATCGAACACGCATCCTGGGATCGAACACGCAACCTGGGATCGAACACGCAACCTGGGATCGAACACGCATCCTGGGATCGAACACGCAACCTGGGATCGAACACGCATCCTGGGATCGAACACGCAACCTGGGATCGAACACGCAACCAGTGATCGAACACGCAACCTGGGATCGAACACGCAACCTGGGATCGAACACGCAACCTGGGATCGAGCAGGAAACCTGGGATCGAGCAGGAAACCTGGGATCGAACACGCAACCAGTGATCGAACACGCAACCTTGGATCGAACACGCAACCTGGGATCGAACACGCATCCTGGGATCGAACACGCAACCTGGGATCGAACACGCAACCAGTGATCGAACACGCAACCTGGGATCGAACACGCAACCTGGGATCGAACACGCAACCTGGGATCGAGCAGGAAACCTGGGATCGAGCAGGAAACCTGGGATCGCACAGGAAACCTGGGATCGCACAGGAAACCTGGGATGGAACAGGAAACCTTCTGATCCAGAGTCATTGGATTAAGCCCATCCACCTCTTGCCCCTAGTGGCCGGTTTTGAAGGCATTTCCCAACGTCCTCAGGACATGGATAGACGTCCAATCTCGATTACCTAGCTGGTGTGTGTGTGTGCACACGTGTGTGTGTGCGTTTGCGTGTGGCATGTGGCGTGTGCGTGTGTGCGGGGTTGGGGGTTGCCCACAGTGGTAATTACTGCTGAGTAGACGTTGGCCCTGGACCTCTCCCTCCTCCTCTCCCCCCCCCCCTTCTCCCCCCTGTGTATCACTGCACAGGCCTTATCAAAGCCTCACCACCCTGCTCATTAATACATGGTCCAGACTGCTGCCGTCTATATATCATTGTCTTTCACTGGAGGCGTCCTAATCACTCTGGTATTATCAGGCAGGGAGCAGCAGGCAGGCAATCACGCTGACAGGCAGCCGGGAATCATGGGAGATGTGGGACAGGGTTAAACGAGGCTGACAGTGGCGATAATGCTGACTCGGCTATAAATTAAGATGGGTGGATGATAACAGACAGAAAGAGAGGAGCGGGGGGGGGGGTTACAGAATGACAGACCCCGGGGTTCAGGCTGGGTTAATGTGAACTTTAACGTACATACTCATCTCTGTAAATGTGAGGAATGTGGGGAGAAAACAGTTCTGGTATGGCAGCAGTTGAGAGATGAGTGATGCAGGGAGGCATTCATTCAATCTCTTCTGTCTGTCTCTCTGTCTCTCTGTTGGACTGTGAGTTGCTGTCAAATCAGAAGCATGAATCTGATGGAGCAGAGCAGCCTGGGAAGTTGTGATAGTTGTCTGTGACAGGGAATGGGTTTGAGTGGGCCAATAAGTTGTCTCTGACAGCAGTCGGAGGGGGAGAGAGCTGTAATGTGTGGGTTATAATCAGACAGACGTTTTGACTAGCAGCCATACAGGCCCAGCAGTGGTGTGAATCTTGCTTGGACATTTCCCCATCTTCCCCTCATTGTCACTATCTCAGAGAGGGGGGAGGAAGGGAGAGAAAGAGAGAGAGGGGTGGGGGTGATATAGACAGACAGTTCCTTATCAGATCCAGTCATGAAGTTTTTCATTCTTAGACAGAGAAAAAAGATCAGACAGACCACTATCATCTATCTATCTATGTATGTATCTATCTATGTATGTATCTATCTATCTATGTATCTATCTATGTATGTATCTATCTATGTATCTATCTATGTATGTATGTATCTATCTATGTATGTATGTATCTATCTATGTATGTATCTATCTATGTATGTATCTATCTATGTATCTATCTATGTATCTATCTATGTATGTATGTATCTATGTATGTATGTATCTATCTATGTATGTATCTATGTATGTATGTATGTATGTATGTATGTATGTATGTATGTATGTATGTATGTATGTATGTATGTATGTATCTATCTATCTATCTATCTATCTATCTATCTATCTATCTATCTATCTATCTATCTATCTATCTATCTATCTATCTATCTATCTATGTATGTATGTATGTATGTATGTATGTATGTATGTATGTATGTATGTATGTATGTATGTATGTATGTATGTATGTATGTATGTATGTATCTATCTATGTATCTATCTATGTATCTATGTATCTATGTATCTATCTATGTATGTATGTATGTATGTATGTATGTATGTATGTATGTATGTATGTATGTATGTATGTATGTATGTATGTATCTATCTATCTATCTATCTATCTATCTATCTATCTATCTATCTATCTATCTATCTATCTATCTATCTATCTATCTATCTATCTATCTATCTATCTATCTATCTATCTATCTATCTATCTATCTATCTATGTATGTATGTATGTATGTATGTATGTATGTATGTATGTATGTATGTATGTATGTATGTATGTATGTATGTATGTATGTATGTATGTATGTATGTATGTATGTATGTATGTATGTATGTATGTATGTATGTATGTATGTATGTATGTATCTATCTATCTATCTATCTATCTATCTATCTATCTATCTATCTATCTATCTATCTATCTATCTATCTATCTATCTATCTATCTATCTATCTATCTATCTATCTATCTATCTATCTATCTATCTATCTATCTATCTATCTATCTATCTATCTATCTATCTATCTATCTATAATAATATAGATAATGTAGTTGATTTGTAGAATGTGTGTTAGGTTGCTAGTGTGTTTCTGAGTGCATGTGTGGGTCAGTGTCTGTGCATTTGTGTGTGATCTTGAAGCTCATCAGCCTATAGTGTAAGTTGGAAACACAACAGAGATCCCTCTAGACAAACAGAGAATACCTTGGGTCTTGTCGTCCGCACCAGTTCATGTGGATCGCAGCTCTGAAGCCACTCCCGGACACATGGCCCTGCCTCTGTTGTCTCTGTAAGATCCACTAGTTCCAGCTTCATTGCAACACTGAACGTAACCACAATATAGATATGTCATTAGAAAATATATTTTTAATTCAGTCTTATTAAATTAGGCCAGGTTAATGTTGCGTACTGTGAGGTTGATTTGAAAAGTAAGCAGATACAAATGCCTAATAAGACAGGGACACAAACGAACGTTATTTTAGGGTTTTATTTTTCCCGATATAGAAACATATCTTTTAGAGAAGTTCCTTTTATTAATCTCTTATATTTGTGTAGTGAGAAACACTTCAGGTATAAAATACTACTAGAAAACACTTTACGTTTCCCACAAATAAATCATGTGAATCACAGTGTTTTAGAATGAGGTCAGTCCAGCTCTCCTCACTGTTCACCAAACCAACAACACCTAGCACCATCTTACTGTACCACATACAACCTGCCTGCTACCGCTCCTCCCCTCCTCCCCTCCTCCTTTCTCCTCTTTCATCCCTCGTTTTCTCTTAGAGAGGGAGGAGGCTTTTTCCCTGGGTCCTGTTTTTCCCTGTAGAGCTGAGCCATGCGTTTGGCAGTGGCATAATCATACCTTCACAGGTTGCTCCTCAGGGAGCGAGAGAAGGAGTGGATCCTGATAATCACCCCCCTCCAACACCACAGGGAAACAAGAAAAATAGCACAATTCAATGTGAAACTAATGTGCTTCATACAATTACTGGATGAATCATTTTACTCTGTTACTGGACCCCGAGAGAGAGAGGAGAGAGAGAGGAGAGAGAGGGGAGAGAGAGGAGAGAGAGGGGAGAGAGGGGAGAGAGGAGAGAGAGAGGAGAGAGAGAGGAGAGAGAGAGGGGAGAGAGAGGAGAGAGAGAGGGAAGAGAGAGGGGAGAGAGGGGAGAGAAAGGGGAGAGGGGAGAGAAATAGCATCATCAGGCAAAGATCTGCGTTCGGGGAGCATCTCTAAATGCCTTGTTAAAGCAGCAGGTCAAAGGTCACCAGACTTAATTATACCGTAACTGCAGAGAAACGGCCAAATTATTAAATAGGCAGAGAGAGGAATATCCTGATAGAAATAGCAGGAAATTACAACCTTTAATAATATTGCAGAATGCTCATTTCAGCAGACAATGCTTGGCGAGAACCACAATCACAAACTACCATCCGAAATCCTCCTCACCCCACACACCCCTACACCCAAAGGCCTCTGCTTGGGTCCTCGAAAATAGCATATGTAAAAGAGGAAGAAAAAAATATTACATTCAAAATGCATGTTGCTGAAAATGAATGGTATTAGTAAAGATATTAGATATTAGAACATGGTTAACTCTTTTTAACCCCAACCCAGTCTCTACCATGTGCTGCTATCCCTTTAACCCCAACCCAGTCTCTACCATGTGCTGCTATCCCTTTAACCCCAACCCAGTCTCTACCATGTGCTGCTATCCCTTTAACCCCAACCCAGTCTCTACCATGTGCTGCTATCCCTTTAACCCCAACCCAGTCTCTACCATGTTCTGCTATCCCTTTAACTCCAACCCAGTCTCTACCATGTTCTGCTATCCCTTTAACCCCAACCCAGTCTCTACCATGTTCTGCTATCCCTTTAACCCCAACCCAGTCTCTACCATGTTCTGCCATCCCTTTAACTCCCCCCAGTCTCTACCATGTTCTGCTATCCCTTTAACTCCAACCCAGTCTCTACCATGTTCTGCCATCCCTTTAACCCCAACCCAGTCTCTACCATGTTCTGCTATCCCTTTAACCCCAACCCAGTCTCTACCATGTTCTGCTATCCCTTTAACTCCAACCCAGTCTCTACCATGTTCTGCTATCCCTTTAACCCCAACCCAGTCTCTACCATGTTCTGCTATCCCTTTAACCCCAACCCAGTCTCTACCATGTTCTGCTATCCCTTTAACCTCCTCTACTTGGGGTTGTCACTAGTTACCAAAGCCACAAAGTCAAATTGTCTACATTGTAAAAATGTATGAAAACAAAAATTAGCTTTTTGCTTGTAATTTAAGTTTAGGGTTAGGCATAAGGTTGGCAGTGTGGTTAATGTTAGGTTTAAAATCACATTTTAATTAATCAGAGAAATTGTAGACTAGTCTAGTAGACCCCCGTCCATCTTCCTCCATGTCAATTACAGGACTTATTAAGTCATGCCTCAAAAGTTAAACAGGAACAACGCTCAGTCAACGACCTACAAGACCAAGAGGTGGTGAGGCTGTGGGACTATGGGATAACAGCTAATGTGATGATCTGTGAGGTTAGACTCTAGACACGGCAGAGTGGCAGCCAAGACATCATGCTGACTGTCGTCCCCAAACAAAGCAACCCCGACCCCTGGAACAGAGGAGGGTTTTAAAACAAGTAGAGGGGGTATATTCATAATGGCTCCTTCTGAAACCCTCTTCGTAAAATGATCTCTGCTTCTCCTCCTCAGGATAAAAAAAAGATGCGTTAAGAATGGAGTAAGAAAAGTGACATTTTAATGCGTCGCCCCATACCCACCCCCTCGCCGACCCCCTCCTGAGACGCTGCTAGTTGATTTGGTATTCATGCTGTGCAGATTAATCAAGTGGCGGTGCCTTAGCCCTGGACGGCCTGCCATTCTCTCCCCCCTGCCAATCTGCATATCTGCATATTACCGCCGCGCGGCCTTTAATTTCCTACAGGAGCAGATAATGATCACCTTGTTCAGACAGAAGGGAGCCTTTGTCAGGGGAGAGGGGCCTGATATTTCATATGGGGAGCTGAGGCAAGGAATCACTGATTAATGCCATGTTGAGCAGATTCGCCGCCCGAGAACCTTTTCATTACCGTACGGGACGCAGCGGATGGGGTGAGGAGGGAAGGCAAGAAGCCCCCCTCGCCCGCTCGCCCGGCTGGCAAATACTTCTGCTCGCTAGATTTATTGATTTTGTTTCTATTTAATATGACTGAAACCATCTGAAATATAATAACTGCCGTAAGACGGGGCAAGGAGAGGAGGGGGCAGGCGGAGGAGGAGGATGAATAAGAGAGGGATGAGGGAAACATAATGATATGGGGGTATGAGAAGCATTCATACCCCTTGACTTATTCCACATTTTGTTGTTACAGCCTGAATTTAAAATTGATTAAATAGATTTGTTTACTCATAATGACAAAGTGAAAACATGTTTTTTGAAATGTTGGCAAATTTGTCCTTTTAGGGCTAGGCGTCCCGCTAGCGGGACAACTTCCTGTGAAACTGGAGTGTGCGCAATTCAAATAAATAATCATAAAAATGATGGATATTAAACATTTAGGTACATATAAGTGTCTTCTATCGGCTGAAAGCTTCAATTTGTGTTAATCTAACTGCACTGTCCGATTTACAGTAGCTACTACAGCGGAAACATGCCATACGATTGTTTGAGGACGGCGCCCCACATCAAAATATTTTTCCACCGGCACAGGTTTCATAAATTCACAAATAGCGATTAAATATTCACTTACTTTCCGAAAATCTTCCTCTGATTTGTCATCCAAAGGGTCCCAGCTATAACATGTAGTGTTGTTTTGTTAGATAAAATCGTTCTTTATATCCCAAAAAGTCTGTTTAGTTGGCGCCATCAATTTGAGTAATCCACTGGTTCAACTTCCAGAGAAAGGAATCCAAAAATCTACCCCTAAACTTTGTTTCAACAAGTCAAAATACATTTCTATTTACTCCTCAGATACCCTAAAATGTAGTCAAACTATAATATTTCTTACGGAAAGAAGTATGTTCAATAGGAAACAGATTTTAGCACGTCCTGTCTTCATGGCGCGCACAAACACGAATTTCCAAGACTGTGTCCCTGTACTAAAACTGATATTTCTTATTCGTTTTTGGAGTTACAAGCCTGAAACCTTGAACATAGACTCCTGGCACCCTGTGGAAGCCATAGGAATTAGCATCCAGGGAGCTCATTTTCAGTATGACCTTATACTTGCCATTCTAAGAGGATGGTCTCTCAAAAAAAGAAAAATTCTGGTTAGTTTTTCTTTGGATTTTCTCCTACCATATCTATTGTGTTATATTGTCCTACATTATTTGAACATTTCTACAAACTTCAAAGTGTTTTCTTTCCAATGGTACCAATTATATGCATATCCTGGCTTGAGGCCCTGAGCAACAGGCAGTTTACTTTGGGCACGTCATTCAGGCGGAAATTGAGAAAAAAGGGGCCTAGCCCTAATTCAAAATTAAATACAGAAATATCTTATTTACATAAGTATTCACACCCCTGAGACAATACTTTGTAGGAGCATCTTCCTTGCAGATTTTCTGAAGCTCTGTTAAATTAGATGGGGAGAGGCGGTGAACAGCAAAGTCTGTATGCTGGGGGTCATTGTCCCATTGGAACATAAATCTTTGCCACAGTCTAAGGTTGTTTGCACTCTGGCTCCATTCATTGTTACCTCTATCCTTACCAATCTCAAAGTCCCTGCCGCTGAAAAGCACCCCCATAGCATGATGCTGCCACCACCGTTCTTCATGGTAGGGATGGTGTTAGACAGGTGATGAGCTGTGCCTGATTTCTCCAGACATAGTGCTTTGCATTAAGGCCAAAGAGTTACATTTTTCTCATCAGACCACAGAATATTTTGCCTTAAGATCTCAGAGTCTTTCACGTGCCTTTTTGCAAGCTCCAGGCGTGCTGTCATGTGTCTCTTTCTCAGGAGAGGCTTCCGTCTGGCCACTCTCCCATAAAGCCCAGATTGGTGAAGTGCTGTAGAGACTCTTGTCCTTCTCTCAGGCAAAGAACTCTGTAGTTATGTCAGAGTGGTCATTGGGTTCTTGGTCACCTCCCCGACCAAGGTCCTTCTTGCCCAGTTGCTCAGTTTGGTCGGACGGCCAGCTCTAGGCAGAGTCTGGGTAGTTCCATATTTTTGGAGACCACTGTGCTCTTGGAAACTTTTAACACTAGAAATTGTTTTATACCCTTCCACAGATATATGCCTCATCACAATTATATATTCGACATCTACGGACAGTTCATTGGACTTGATTGTATAGTTTCTGCTCTGACATGCACTGTCAACTGTGGGACCTTATATAGACAGGTTTATTTCTTTCTAAATCATGTCCAAATAATTGAATTGGCCACAGGTGGACTCCAATCAAGTTGTAGTGACATCTCAAGGATGATCAAAGAAAATTGGAGGCACTTGAGCTCAATTTGGAGTGTCAGACCAAATTGAGAGGAGGGGTATGAATACTTATGTAAATGAGATATTTCTGTATAGAATTTTCAAAACATTTGCTAACATTTCTCAAAACATATTTTCACTTTGTAATGATGGGGTATTGTGTGTAGATTGGCGCATAGAAAAATATATTTAATCTATTTTGATTTCAAGCTGTAACACAACAAAATGTGGAATAAGTCAAGGGTTATGAATAATTTGTGAAGACACTGTAGATGGTCAAGGGTTATGAATACTTTGTGAAGACACTGTAGATGGTCAAGGGTTATGAATACTTTGTGAAGACACTGTAGATGGTCAAGGGTTATGAATACTTTGTGAAGACACTGTAGATGGTCAAGGGTTATGAATACTTTGTGAAGACACTGTAGATGGTCAAGGGTTATGAATACTTTGTGAAGACACTGTAGATGGTCAAGGGGTTATGAATACTTTGTGAAGACACTGTAGATGGTCAAGGGTTATGAATACTTTGTGAAGACACTGTAGATGGTCAAGGGGTTATGAATACTTTGTGAAGACACTGTAGATGGTCAAGGGTTATGAATACTTTGTGAAGACACTGTAGATGGTCAAGGGTTATGAATACTTTGTGAAGACACTGTAGATGGTCAAGGGTTATGAATACTTTGTGAAGACACTGTAGATGGTCAAGGGGTTATGAATACTTTGTGAAGACACTGTAGATGGTCAAGGGTTATGAATACTTTGTGAAGACACTGTAGATGGTCAAGGGTTATGAATACTTTGTGAAGACACTGTAGATGGTTTTAGAGCCTAGTGTTTCTCTTGCCCGTATTTCTCAACGATTCCACTTAAAGAGTGTCAAGATGGGCTGCTGGAAATGTGACTCTGTGTTGTAACATACAAGAGGTACTTACCAATAACTACAGTAGAAGAGGTACTTACCAAGAACTACAGTAGAAGAGGTATTGCCAAGAACTACAGTAGAAGAGGTAATTACCGAGAACTACAGTAGAAGAAGTACATACCAATAACTACAGTAGAAGATGTACTTACCAAGAACTACAGTAGAAGAGGTATTGCCAAGAACTACAGTAGAAGAGGTAATTACCGAGAACTACAGTAGAAGAAGTACTTACCAATAACTACAGTAGAAGAGGTAATTACCAAGAACTACAGTAGAAGAGGTATTGCCAAGAACTACAGTAGAAGAGGTAATTACCGAGAACTATAGTAGAAGCGGTAATTACCAAGAACTACAGTAGAAGAGGTAATTACCAAGAACTACAGTAGAAGAGGTAATTACCGAGAACTATAGTAGAAGAGATAATTACCAAGAACTACAGTAGAAGAGGTAATTACCGAGAACTACAGTAGAAGAGGTCATTACCAAGAACTACAATAGAAGAGGTCATTACCAAGAACTACAATAGAAGGAAAGTAGGCCATACTTTCTATTACACAGTCTCTGTAGCAGAGTAACTACTGTCCATAACCGATCAATCAATCAATTTTATTTTATATAGCCCTTCGTACATCAGCTAATATCTCGAAGTGCTGTACAGAAACCCAGCCTAAAACCCCAAACAGCTAGTGAAGCAGATGAATGTTCCCTTTTCACATAAATAGCTTATTTAGAAGTCATTGAAATTAGATGGCCTTTTTTCAGTTATTGAATTGGAATTTCAGTTTAGTTCCTGAATTGACTGCCTTGAATTTGAATTGACTCCAACCCTGCAGAATACCACTTTTGTTTTGGGGGGAATTGACTCCAACCCTGCAGAATACCACTTTTGTTTTGGGGGGAAATTGACTCCAACCCTGCAGAATACCACTTTTGTTTTGGGGGGGAATTGACTCCAACCCTGCAGAATACCACTTTTGTTTTGGGGTGGAATTGACTCCAACCCTGCAGAATACCACTTTTGTTTTGGGGGGGAATTGACTCCAACCCTGCAGAATACCACTTTTGTTTTGGGGGGGAATTGACTCCAACCCTGCAGAATACCACTTTTGTTTTGGGGGGGAATTGACTCCAACCCTGCAGAATACCACTTTTGTTTTGGGGGGGAATTGACTCCAACCCTGCAGAATACCACTTTTGTTTTGGGGGGGAATTGACTCCAACCCTGCAGAATACCACTTTTGTTTTGGGGGGGAATTGACTCCAACCCTGCAGAATACCACTTTTGTTTTGGGGGGGAATTGACTCCAACCCTGCAGAATACCACTTTTGTTTTGGGGGGGAATCGACTCCGACCCTGCAGAATAACACTTTTGTTTTGGGGGGGAATTGACTCCAACCCTGCAGAATACCACTTTTGTTTTGGGGGGGAATTGACTCCAACCCTGCAGAATACCACTTTTGTTTTGGGGGGGAATTGACTCCAACTCTGCAGAATACCACTTTTGTTTTGGGGGGGAATTGACTCCAACCCTGCAGAATACCACTTTTGTTTTGGGGGGAATTGACTCCAACCCTGCAGAATACCACTTTGTTTTGGGGGGAATTGACTCCAACCCTGCAGAATACCACTTTTGTTTTGGGGGGAATTGACTCCAACCCTGCAGAATACCACTTTTGTTTTGGGGGGGAATTGACTCCAACCCTGCAGAATACCACTTTTGTTTTGGGGGGGAATTGACTCCAACTCTGCAGAATACCACTTTTGTTTTGGGGGGGAATTGACTCCAACCCTGCAGAATACCACTTTTGTTTTGGGGGGAATTGACTCCAACCCTGCAGAATACCACTTTTGTTTTGGGGGGAATTGACTCCAACCCTGCAGAATACCACTTTTGTTTTGGGGGGAATTGACTCCAACCCTGCAGAATACCACTTTTGTTTTGGGGGGAATTGACTCCAACCCTGCAGAATACCACTTTTGTTTTGGGGGGAATTGACTCCAACCCTGCAGAATACCACTTTGTTTTGGGGGGAATTGACTCCAACCCTGCAGAATACCACTTTGTTTTGGGGGGAATTGACTCCAACCCTGCAGAATACCACTTTGTTTTGGGGGGGAATTGACTCCAACCCTGCAGAATACCACTTTTGTTTTGGGGGGGAATTGACTCCAACCCTGCAGAATACCACTTTGTTTTGGGGGGAATTGACTGTAACTTTGACATCATTAAATTGCCAGAATGCCTGGTTAACTGGACCCAAATCATATGAATGGCTTAACTGCCCTGCATGCCCAGTAGAATGTTAAAATCAGACACATCAACATCATTTGTATCACATTTGTATAACATTCCAGTGGATTTGTTGAACAAGAAAAAGCTTCTTTCTGATTAATTCCGGTACACATTATCCCAGGAGGCCTTGAAACCTCCTGACAGATGAGTGGTATTGTGGTATACTCAAAGCAACATCTCACAGTGTCTATCTGTCTGTCTCTCTGTCTGTCTCCAGGGGCCCGAGCCCTGGTTATGAAGATGGGAGGCAAATGTAATTGATTTGTAGCAGCGGTCGTAATCCTGCAAGATTTATGTAAACCCTTCTTTACATAGCAGAAGTCTCTTGACTAATTAAACGCAGCTGAAAGGAACAAAGTTGTTTGTCTGCTGCCTGGATCACTGGGGGCTTCTTCTTTCCTCACGTTGTAGGAGATGACATGGGCGTGCTCTGTGCTGAAAAATCTATCGAGGTTTTGTGCAGGCAGGTTCTCAGACACCTGCATGGTCTCGAGGACCCACCCACAACAGAAGTAAACAGCAGTTGTTTGTGAACATTGGATATGGAAGGATTGGGATGATGACGCTAGACCTCTATCGATTTCAGGATGTTTTGAGTCGTAGGAGACGTTGTTATTTTTGAAGGAGCTGGTTGTGGAGTTGCGTCAGGATAAACAAAGCAATATTGAATCGTCGTCGAGGAGAGTCTAGCCATCTGTCTACCTGTCTGTGTCTGTCAGCACTCAGACAATGTTGTACAATAGCCTATTTGTGTCACTTCAACTCTTAATTCTTTCTCTCTCTGCATATACACACTGAATGAGCTCTTTAGAGCCTAGATTGCTTTTATACATCTATGAAAACAACATCAATCCTTGTTAGAGCATCTCTAAGTGGCTTTTGTTTGACATCTGCTTGTGGACACAGTGTGTAGAACACACGCCAATGGAAGCCATTCAATATGGTTAGGAGGGATCAGCACACCACAGAATTGACTCTCCATGTCATTAGATTATGGGCTTAATCCACCCAACTGTTGACTAGATTACCGTATGGGACGGCGGATCTGATCAGATTACAGACCCCAAGGTATTCACCCCTTCAATGCCAAATCGAAGAACAAAACAGTTAAGGCATGAAAGAAACATGTGTAAAGAATAACAGTGGTTGTGATGGTGGAACCACCCTAGCAAACAGATGCTAGGTTCCTTCCCAGCAGTGTTTATATTGACAACTGTTGACTTCCTTTGTTGATAGTTAACTCTGTATAACATTGCCCCCCCCTCAAAAATATATATATCTTTTAAAAAATTGAAAAGAATTATGGAATTTGTTTGAAATACTGCCAAAGGCTCATATGCTTCAGGTTCACAGTTGAATTAGTGAAAGCAATTCCCCAAGCTAAACTTCCAGCATGTTATTTTTGAACCATTCTGTGGTTTCAGATCAGTTCAGATAGAGACTAATGGAAGAGGAGATACAGCCTTGATGGAGTCTGTCTGTCTGTCTGTCTGTCTGTCTGTCTGTCTGTCTGTCTGTCTGTCTGTCTGTCTGTCTGTCTGTCTGTCTGTCTGTCTGTCTGTCTGTCTGTCTGTCTGTCTGTCTGTCTGTCTGTCTGTCTGTCTGTCTGTCTGTCTGTCTGTCTGTCTGTCTGTCTGTCTGTCTGTCTGTCTGTCTGTCTGTCTGTCTGTCTGTCTGTCTGTCTGTCTGTCTGTCTGTGTGATGATTGTCCTCGCTGTGCTAATTATCAGTGCGTAATTTGCCTGCTAGGGCCTAGGTGAGTGGCCTTGCTAAGGATCCTTCCTTTCACACCCCCTATATGTCAGCTGAAGATGTCAGATGGAAAATGCTAATCTGTCGTGTTTCTATTGTAGTCAGACCTTAGATCAGATGAGAGAGAGAGAGAGAGAGAGAGAGAGAGAGAGAGAGAGAGAGAGAGAGCTGGGAACGATCTGAGAGATAAGGCAAGAAGGGCCTTCTGTGCCATCAAAAGGAACATCAAATTTGACATACCAATTTGGATCTGTCTAAAAAATACTTGAATCAGTTATAGAACCCATTTCCCTTTATGGTTGTGAGGTCTGGGGTCCGCTCACCAACCAAGAATTCACAAAATGGGACAAACACCAAAAATATAATCCATGTACAATGTAAAAATAATGCATGCAGAGCAGAATTAGGATGATACCCGCTAATTATCAAAATCCAGAAAAGAGCAGTTAAATTCTACAACCACCTGAAAGGAATCAATTCCCAAACCTTCCATAACAAAGCCATGACTTACAGAGAGATGAACCTGGAAAAGAGTCCCCTAAGCAAGCTGGTCCTGGGGCTCTGTTCACAAACACAAACAGACCCCACAGAACCCCAGGACAGCAACACAATTAGACCCAAACAAATCATGAGAAAACAAAAAGATAATTACTTGACACATTGGAAAGAATTTACAAAAAACTGAGCAAACTAGAATGCTATTTGTCCTTAAACAGAGAGTACACAGTGGCAGAATACCTGACCTCTGTGACTGACCCAAAATCAATTGCTATTGAGAAAGGCCGCCGAAGGCAGACTTGGCTCTCAAGAGAAGACAGGCTATGTGCACACTGCCCACAAAATGAGGTGGAGACTGAGCTTTCCACATAGAGATTGGAGGCTGCATTGCGTTCCTATTATAAATCAAGGTCACTGAGGGTTCTATTCAACGCTCCCTCGTGTTTGTGTTGCTGTACTGTCTGCATGAGCTGAAGTACTCTGCTCCTGACGCCCTCCGCTCTCTCCTCCACTCACACAGCTTACAAGTTGATGCTGAAATATAATGCAATAGAACTAGCCTCTATTCAATTCCATCATATGTGGGAAATTGCCTGCTTATGTTCATGTTATTTTGTTCCCTCCTACATTGTTCCGTTATTGTATTGTTATATTGTCAGATGGTGGCTGATGTATCAGATGTAAAGCAGTGTTGGCAGATTCTCATTCCCTCACAAGGCCGTGAGTTTTCTCAACTTTATTTGTTCACGTCTCTCAGTAGGAGAGGTTAACTGATCAGATGACTGCACGTCAGCGGTTCCCAAACTCTTTATAGAGCGGTCCAACCAACCAAGATCCGCGCAAAAAACCTTGCAGTGACTTTACCCTTCTTAGGGCTAGGCCCCTTTTTTCTCCACTTCCTGTCTGAATGACGTGCCCAAAGTAAACTGCCTGTAGCTCAGACCCTAAAGCCAGGATATGCGTATCATTGGTACCATTGGAAAGAAAACACTTTGAAGTTTGTGGAAATGTTAAAATAATGTAGGAGAATATAACACAATAGATATGGTAGGAGAAAATACATCCTCTTAGAAATGCAAGAGAAAGGTCATATTGAAAATTAGCTCCCTGGATGCAATTCCTATGGCTTCCACAGGGTGTCAGCAGTCTATGTTCAAGATTTCAGGCTTGTAACTTCAAAAACTAATAAGAAATATCAGTTTTAGTAGAAGGACACAGTCTTGGAAATTCTTGTTTGCGAGCGTCATGAAGACATTACACACCTGCTAAAATTGGTTTCCTATTGAACATACTTCTTTCCGTAAGAAATACTATAGTTTGATTACATTTTAGGATATCTGAGGAGTAAATAGAAACGTATTTTGACTTGTTGAAACAAAGTTTAGGGGTAGATTTTTGGATTCCTGTCTCTGCAAGTTGAACGAGTGGATTACGCGAATCGATGGCGAAGAAGGATTTTATCTAACAAAACGACACTACATGTTATAGCTGGGACCCTTTGGATGACAAATCAGAGGAAGATTTTTGAAAAGTAAGTGAATATTTAATCGTTATATGTGAATGTATGAAACCTGTGCCGGTGGAAAGACATTTTGATGTGGGACCCCGTCCTCAAACAATCGCATGGCATGTTTTCGCTGTAATAGCTAGTGTAAATCGGACAGTGGAGTTAGATTAACAAGAATTTAAGCTTTCAGCCGATATAAGACACTTATATGTACCTAAATGTTTAAAATCCATAATATTTATGATTATTTATTTGCGCACTCCAGTTTCACCGGAAGTTGTCCTGCTAGCGGGACACCAATCCTTAATGGCAGTGATGGGGGAGGACTCTGAGAGTGTACAGGAATGTCCACATTGTCCTTGAGTGGAAAGTTTCTTACTACACTAACAATTATCAAAATAGTGTCAAATCAAATCTAACTTTATTTGTCACGTGTGCCGAATACAACAAGTGTAGACCTTACAATGGAACGCTTACAAGCCCTTAACCAACAGTGCAGTTCAAGAAGAGTTAAGAAAATATTTACCGAAAAAACTAAAGTAAAAAATAAAAATAAATAATAAAAAGTAACACAATAACATAACGATAACGAGGTTATGTACAGGGGGTACCGGTACCGAGTCAGTGTGCGGGGGTACAGGCTAGTTGAGGTAATTTGTACATGTAGGTATGGGTGAAGTGACTATGCATAGATACCAAACAGCGAGTAGCAGCAGTGCACAAAACTAAGGGTGGGGGGATCAATGTAAATAGTCCGGGTGGCCATTTGATTAATTGTTCAGCAGTTTTATGGCTTGGGGCTAGAAGCTGTTAGGGAGCCTTTTGGTCCTAGACTTGGCACTCCGGTACCGCTTGCCGTGCAGTAGCAGAGAAAACAGTCTATGACTTGGGTGACTGAAGTCTCTGACAATTTTATGGGCTTTCCTCTGATACTGCTGTTAGCAGTTGATGTTATTCTTCAATAACACGAACTCCAAAGCAAATCAGGGGGAGAAAATAGTTTTTTTTGAGAAGGACAAATCATAGATGTTATGCTGGGAGGTAGATGTTCAGTCTCCCCTGTCCTCAGCTTTTCTCCACAGAACAAAGGAACAGGATGCCATGCATAACCCCCCACCCTAGCCTGGGGTTGACCAATCAGAAGTCCTTGCAGTACAACTGGGCCAATGGCCAAATAACAAAGTATCCTGCTCCAGACTCAATGTACAGACCATAGCACACGTAGCTCTGAGTTCAGGAGTGACATTCCACAGATTCTAAACAGCTGTTGAACTGAAGACCAACTATTTACATTGACAATTCCCTATTGATCGTTAATTCTAGTACTCTCGTCCTCTCATCCTCTGCGTTGTGTATTTATCTTCAAAATATTCTTATACCGCCTATTATATAGGTCCTGGATAGCAGGAAGCTTGGCCCCAGTGATGTACTGGGCCGTAAGCACTACCCTCTGTAGCACCTTGTGGTCAGATGCCGAGCAGTTGCCATACCAGGCGGTGATGCAACCGGTCAGGATGCTCTCAATGGTGCAGCTGTAGAAGTTTTTGGGGACCCATGCCTGGGGACCCATGCCAAATCTTTTCAGTCTCCTGAAGGGGAAAGGTTTTGTCGTGCCCTCTTCATGACTATCTTGGTGTGTTTGGACCATGATAGTTTGTTGGTGATGTGGACACCAAGGAACTTGAAACTCTCGACCCGCTCCACTACAGCCCCATCAATGTTAATGGGGCCTGTTCAGCCCGCCTTTTCCTGTAGTCCACGATCAGCTCCTTTGTCTTGCTCATTTGAAGTTTGGCCTGTGTCGACTGCGTGTGCTGTGTGTGAGTTTGTGTGCTGTGTGTGAGTGTGTGTGCTGTGTGTGAGTGTGTGTGCTGTGTGTGAGTGTGTGTGCTGTGTGTGAGTTTGTGTGCTGTGTGTGTGTGCGCATGGATGTGTATGTGCATGAGTGTATTTCAGTTAAACCTATACCTTAGTCTAAACTCATGTCTTTTTCTCTCTGTGTTCTTGTAGGCAGAAAAATGCTGCTGGGATTGACACTCACCAAGGAGCTGTACCGTATCTGACACCAAGTAAGATGCTGTTGTTGATATTGTTGTTGTTGTCTTGGTGATTGTCATTCCAACCTTCCTGGGAATCATCTGTTCTAGAACCATCCAAGATGCAGAGATAGCTGACACTCACATGTCATCGGCAGCCCCAGTGCGTTAGATACCCTATAGAGAAATGGTGCGGTGATCTGTGTTGCTGATCACCTGTCGTCTTTGTATTGACTCTCCTGACGTGAATAAGATTTGAAATGTGAATGTGAATCAACTCTGAATGAAATCCCAATCAAATCTGGATCTGGATCCAGAGAAGTTTTGTGAGTCATTGTTTCAGTGGATTGTGTGGAATTTCCTTTCCACTGGAGACTGACATGTAATCTTTCACTATTTACTGTGAGGATACAAATTGTATTTGCAGTGCTGCTGTACATGGATTATTGGGTCTGTTGCTGCATACTGTACTGAGGCATGGTCGTCAGCTTTCACACCTTTCACCCCTCACTCTTTGCCCCCTTACGCAACACACAACACACACACACACACACACACACACACACACAGGCAGAACGAGCTCAAGCCTTTCCCCAGCCTTTGATTGTGGAATTTCCTGCCCAAGGACATCCGCCATTCAAATGTCTTTCACAATTCACGTCCCAACTCGAAATTTCAAATGCCAGGGCTTTCAATTAACATTGAGCTCATGTGAAGCACCTACAGCCCCTTGTCTGTGAAAAGCAGTATAGAATGGGTTTTGTATGGCTCTCAAGCACATAATAAACCGATGGGAGGATTTGCAAGATTATGAGGCGTCCTTCAAAGTTTTTTCGTCATTTTCCCTTTTAAAACGATTACATTTGTCATTCTTATTTGTGAGCCTTTCACCCTTCTCATTGTGAAATTGCCCCGTGGTCTTGTTGAGATACTGTAATTGTGAGATACACATAAATAAATAATCATTGTCCTTGGGGCATAATTGAGTTGAAGCAAATGAAGCAGTCTCCTATTCATTTTCAGTTCATGTCAAAACCATGTTGTATTGAATTTCCTATGCTGGATTCTAATTTCAATGACTTTTTGGAAATTATTTAAACACACGGGCTATCTTTATGAATGGTGATTCTATCTTTATGAATGGTGATTCTTTAGACTGTATGGAACTAATGTAAAATGATTCATTTTCTAACACCATCGTCAATGCACTTCTTTTCTTTAAGGAGGCATTATACTATTTCATGCAGCGTAAATTAAAGGTGCGGGAATAAGACAGTTGTCTTTTATGTGTGTGGTCCTACTTAAAGGGATACCTGCCACCAAACCCACAGTTCAGAAGAAATAGAATGGACATTCACTGTAATGGACCAGTTGTAACGGTCGTCATATTTTTCCTCCTCCTCGGATGAGGAGAGGCGAGAAGGATTGGACCAAAATGCAGCGTAGGTGGAATACATGATGATTTTAATAATAATAACGAAGACGAAAATATACTTGAGCAAACTACAAAACAATAAACGAAGTCAACAGACCTGAACAAACGAACTTACATAATAACACGAAGAACGCACGAACAGGAACAGACTACATACACGAACGAAAACGAAACAGTCCCGTGTGGTGCGACATACACAGACACGGAAGACAATCACCCACAAACAAACAGTGAGAACAGCCTACCTTAATATGGTTCTCAATCAGAGGAAACGTCAAACACCTGCCTCTAATTGAGAACCATATCAGGCAACACATTAGACCCAACATAGAAACACATAACATAGAATGCCCACCCCAACTCACGCCCTGACCAACTAAACACATACAAAAACAAGGAAAACAGGTCAGGAACGTGACACCAGTAGCCATATTGAATGTGCCATTTAACTACAATGTTTTCCAGCTCACCATATCATCTCTCAGAATTCTGTTCTATAAATGCAACAACGGCAAATTCTATTGAGCCTGGAAAGAAGTGGACGGTGCTCAACCGACGTGAGCAGAGGCGCAACCCAAACGTTTTAACATCATTAGAAAGGAAAAAGCACAACGCTCGTTGACCATTCAAAAATGATTGTTTCATTTAAGCAAAGTTAAAAAGCGTGGTTCTGATGAAGGTCGTGGCTGAAACCTCAAGCATTTTAACTTTGTTTAATTAAATCAGTGTGTGTTTAAAGCGCAACTGAAGGCAATTAACAACTTCTCTGCTAGAAAACGGCCTATGTGGCATCGATATGAGTCAGAAACATTTGTTCTAGTGACAAAATTGACAACAAAGTGGAAATAGGATCATTTTATTCATAAAGTCAGTCTCGTCCAAAACTGAGTTTTATAAGTGAGTTCGTCATGACTTACTTGAGGGTAGGGTTTTGAGTTCGACAATGCTCAATAGCCCACTAACACTGGATACCCAGCTGCGGGGATTGCACTCTATCCAATCCTACCGCAGAACACACAGACAGTGAGACAAACCTGCCCAGCAGCGCAGCTGACCTTGTTTACATAAGAGAACACGTCACTATTTCTTTACTTGAGGAATACTGCACCAAACACATTAGCTAGATGTAAAAATGGCAGCTAAAACCTCCTCAGCAAAAACGTCAAAATTAATTACAGATTTCTTGAGTTATGATCCATTCTGACTGTTTTGAGGAAGTAATACTGGCTTTGTTTCTATGGTGTCTCATGGGGGACAAACATCAGATACTGCCACATCAAAACACACCCCCAAGACTGAAATCTCGTTTTACTTGATGAGCAACAGAGAAACGCTTGCAGTATCGGAGGGTTGAGTTACTCTTTAATGGCAGGAGCGCATTGCACCTTTTCCTTTCCAAATTCTGTTGAGCCGCCATCTTATTGTGTGTATGGTGAAAAATCTTTAGATCCACATGTCTGTCTGTCTCTCTGTCTGTCTGTCTGTCTGTCTGTTCTAGCTATTCTGTTTCTATACGGCTATAACCTCCTCACTCACTACACACCTGGCAGAATTATTCATTCATTTAACAGGAGCCTGTTTCAAGAGGTGCGGGTTCAAAGGCTTTAGGATTCAGTGGAACATGGCTTTGGGGGGGAAAATGTAGCCAAAGTGCACTTCAGCATCCTAGCTGCATCCGACACAACCATTTCTGTGGAAGAGATGAAGTGTGTGTGTGTGTGTGTGTGTGTGTGTGTGTATGTGTGTGAGCGTGTGCATTTGTGCATGCCTATGTGCATGCCTGTGTGCTTGCATATGTGTGTTTCCATGGCTGTGTGTGTTGCACAGCCTACAGAGCCCTGTGATTACCTTACCCTCTACATTATCTGGAGTGCAGAGGCGCTGAAAGCAGTCGTGGCTTAATCACCCTCCCCATTTACGTCTCTCTCTCGCTCTCTCTCTCTCTACCGCATTAGCTTCCTTTAAGATTCACTTACGGTGATGTTCCACTTTGAAGATAATGTTTTGTGACTGGTAGCCTACAGGGTTGGGGCTGTAATCATAGCTGCTGGGTGTGTGTTGTTTTGATAGCGGGGTTGGGGGGGTGTGAAGAGGGGTCTGACATGGAGAAGGGGCCTCAAACCCAGCTACTTCTATACAAACCTTATAGCATCAAACAGGAAGCAGCTCTTTGTAGGTGTTGCATCTGTTCTCTTCCCCTCTGAACCTCTGTGTATAGGTGTTGCGCCTGTTGTCTTCCCCCCTGAACTGCGACTCCAGTTCAGTTCATTCTGCTGTTGAATTAACTAACCACCTGGTTTCAAATGGTACATACAGGTAGTGGTGATTGTTCCAAGGAATCCCAGTAAATACTAAGTAAAATACAAATAGTTACTAGGTATTTTATTCGTCATTAAGAAGTAAATACCAGGTCAAATAAAGCGAATCTACAACTCACTAGATGTATCAGGGGAGAACCCATGTGCTGTATCACCACTTTAATAACTCCCTCCTCCCTTTATGAGCAGCAGTTGATCAAGGGGCCGAGATGAGATGAGAGGAGTACACGAACGAGATGGCCAATTTGTTCCACATGGCGATGTCCTGTGTCACTGCTGACAGAGGGGGTGGGAGGGGGTGGAGGAGCGGCCCCCAGGTCGGCAGCTGTGCTCCAACTCAAAGCACCACCCCCCCACACTCTCCCAGGGGCCCCGGGGGCCAGGGCAGCAGGTCACATATCAAAGGGTCCAATCCGCTGGCTAATGAAGCAGCTCAGTACCTAGCGGCCCTGAAGACCTCGCTAACGAGCTCCGGTTGCTAGTCTCTCTCTCTGTTTCTTTCTCTCTGTCTCTCTCTCTCTCTTGCTCTCTCGCTCTCTTTCTCTCCCTCCTCACCTCTCTCTCTTCCTCCCTCCCTCCCTCTGTCTTTCTCTCTCCCTCATGCCAATTAGAACCCACGCGCATCACATGACATGACATCAGAGCCCCCTCTGAAATGAGCTGCATTTTTAATTTGCCCATGATTACATCATTCATTAATCATGGAGAGACAAGTCCAAATCCTGAGCGTGTATTATGGGGGCCAATTGGCAAGAGGTGAGCATAGCTGCATTCATTATTTACCTGTGCTGGAAAATAAGAGGGGGGACGAGGGACGTGGTACGTATTTTAAGAAGAAAAATTATATAATGTGAACTAGCTTTATGTATGTAACCAAGGATAACTAACAAAGAAACAAGTGTTTTGAAAAATAATGTAATCATTTTTATTAAAACAATGTTATTTCAATGAGTGCTTAGCGAGTTGCTTTGTCTTCCTAATGCAAGGCCTTTTGCAAGAGGAACTCTGATCTCTAGTTTATTTCATTACAACGTTGGTGCCCTCCGCCATGCTATGTCACTGTAATCCAGGATATGAGTGGGCAAGAGTGGTAGGCAGTTGACTGAGAGAGAGGCTGCGTTTAGACAGGCAGCCCAATTCTGATATTATTTTTCACTAATTGGTCTTTTGACCAATCAGATCAGCTCTGAAAAAGATCTGATGTGAAAAGATCTGATGTGATTGGTCAATAGACCAATTAGTTAAAAAATAGATCAGAATTGGGCTGCCTGTCTAAACGCAGCCAGAGATGCAGGTTGCAGCTACAGTTGACTGAGAGAGAGAGTGAGAAGCAGGTTGCGGCTACAGTTGACTGAGAGAGAGGCAGGTTGCAGCTACAGTTGACTGAGAGAGAGAGGCAGGTCGTAGCTACAGTTGACTGAGAGAGAGAGAGAGAGAGAGAGAGAGAGAGAGAGAGAGAGAGAGAGAGAGAGAGAGAGAGAGAGAGAGAGAGAGGCAGGTTGCGGCTACAGTTGACTGAGAGAGAGGCAGGTTGTAGCTACAGTTGACTGAGAAAGAGAGGCAGGTTGTAGCTACAGTTGACTGAGAGAGAGAGGCAGGTGGTAGCTACAGTTGACTGAGAGAGAGAGGCAGGTCGTAGCTACAGTGGACTGAGAGAGAGGCAGGTCGCAGCTACAGTTGACTGAGAGAGAGGCAGGTTGCAGCTACAGTTGACTGAGAGAGAGGCAGGTCGTAGCTACAGTGGACTGAGAGAGAGGCAGGTTGCAGCTACAGTTGACTGAGAGAGAGAGGCAGGTCGTAGCTACAGTGGACTGAGAGAGAGGCAGGTCGCAGCTACAGTTGACTGAGAGAGAGGCAGGTCGTAGCTACAGTTGACTGAGAGAGAGAGGCAGGTCGCAGCTACAGTTGACTGAGAGAGAGAGGCAGGTGGTAGCTACAGTTGACTAAGAGAGAGATGCAGGTCGCAGCTACAGTTGATTGAGAGAGAGGCAGGTTGTAGCTACAGTTGACTGAGAGAGAGAGGCAGGTCGCAGCTACAGTTGACTGAGAGAGAGGCAGGTCGCAGCTACATTTGACTGAGAGAGAGAGGCAGGTCGTAGCTACAGTTGACTGAGAGAGAGAGGCAGGTCGCAGCTACAGTTGACTGAGAGAGAGAGGCAGGTCGTAGCTACAGTGGACTGAGAGAGAGAGGCAGGTCGCAGCTACAGTTGACTGAGAGAGAGAGGCAGGTCGTAGCTACAGTTGACTGAGAGAGAGAGGCAGGTCGTAGCTACAGTTGACAGAGAGAGGGGCAGGTGGTAGCTACAGTTGACTGAGAGAGAGAGGCAGGTCGTAGCTACAGTGGACTGAGAGAGAGGCAGGTCGTAGCTACAGTGGACTGAGAGAGAGGCAGGATGCAGCTACAGTTGACTGAGAGAGAGGCAGGTTGCAGCTACAGTTGACTGAGAGAGAGGCAGGTTGCAGCTACAGTTGACTGAGAGAGAGGCAGGTCGCAGCTACAGTTGACTGAGAGGAGAGGCAGGTCGTAGCTACAGTTGACTGAGAGGAGAGGCAGGTCGTAGCTACAGTTGACTGAGAGGAGAGGCAGGTCGTAGCTACAGTTGACTGAGAGAGAGAGGCAGGATGCAGCTACAGTTGACTGAGAGAGAGAGGCAGGTCGCAGCTACAGTTGACTGAGAGGAGAGGCAGGTCGTAGCTACAGTTGACTGAGAGGAGAGGCAGGTCGTAGCTACAGTTGACTGAGAGAGAGAGGCAGGATGCAGCTACAGTTGACTGAGAGAGAGGCAGGTCGTAGCTACAGTTGACTGAGAGGAGAGGCAGGTCGTAGCTACAGTTGACTGAGAGAGAGAGGCAGGATGCAGCTACAGTTGACTGAGAGAGAGGCATGTTGCAGCTACAGTTGACTGAGAGAGAGGCAGGTTGCAGCTACAGTTGACTGAGAGAGAGGCAGGTTGCAGCTACAGTTGACTGAGAGAGAGGCAGGTGGTAGCTACAGTTGACTGAGAGAGAGGCAGGTCGTAGCTACAGTTGACTGAGAGGAGAGGCAGGTCGTAGCTACAGTTGACTGAGAGAGAGGCAGGATGCAGCTACAGTTGACTGAGAGAGAGGCAGGTTGCAGCTACAGTTGACTGAGAGAGAGGCAGGTGGTAGCTACAGTTGACTGAGAGAGAGGCAGGTCGTAGCTACAGTTGACTGAGAGGAGAGGCAGGTCGTAGCTACAGTTGACTGAGAGAGAGGCAGGATGCAGCTACAGTTGACTGAGAGAGAGAGGCAGGTCGTAGCTACAGTGGACTGAGAGAGAGGCAGGTCGCAGCTACAGTTGACTGAGAGAGAGGCAGGTCGTAGCTACAGTTGACTGAGAGAGAGAGGCAGGTCGCAGCTACAGTTGACTGAGAGAGAGAGGCAGGTGGTAGCTACAGTTGACTAAGAGAGAGATGCAGGTCGCAGCTACAGTTGATTGAGAGAGAGGCAGGTTGTAGCTACAGTTGACTGAGAGAGAGAGGCAGGTCGCAGCTACAGTTGACTGAGAGAGAGGCAGGTCGCAGCTACATTTGACTGAGAGAGAGAGGCAGGTCGTAGCTACAGTTGACTGAGAGAGAGAGGCAGGTCGCAGCTACAGTTGACTGAGAGAGAGAGGCAGGTCGTAGCTACAGTGGACTGAGAGAGAGAGGCAGGTCGCAGCTACAGTTGACTGAGAGAGAGAGGCAGGTCGTAGCTACAGTTGACTGAGAGAGAGAGGCAGGTCGTAGCTACAGTTGACAGAGAGAGGGGCAGGTGGTAGCTACAGTTGACTGAGAGAGAGAGGCAGGTCGTAGCTACAGTGGACTGAGAGAGAGGCAGGTCGTAGCTACAGTGGACTGAGAGAGAGGCAGGATGCAGCTACAGTTGACTGAGAGAGAGGCAGGTTGCAGCTACAGTTGACTGAGAGAGAGGCAGGTTGCAGCTACAGTTGACTGAGAGAGAGGCAGGTCGCAGCTACAGTTGACTGAGAGGAGAGGCAGGTCGTAGCTACAGTTGACTGAGAGGAGAGGCAGGTCGTAGCTACAGTTGACTGAGAGGAGAGGCAGGTCGTAGCTACAGTTGACTGAGAGAGAGAGGCAGGATGCAGCTACAGTTGACTGAGAGAGAGAGGCAGGTCGCAGCTACAGTTGACTGAGAGGAGAGGCAGGTCGTAGCTACAGTTGACTGAGAGGAGAGGCAGGTCGTAGCTACAGTTGACTGAGAGAGAGAGGCAGGATGCAGCTACAGTTGACTGAGAGAGAGGCAGGTCGTAGCTACAGTTGACTGAGAGGAGAGGCAGGTCGTAGCTACAGTTGACTGAGAGAGAGAGGCAGGATGCAGCTACAGTTGACTGAGAGAGAGGCAGGTTGCAGCTACAGTTGACTGAGAGAGAGGCAGGTTGCAGCTACAGTTGACTGAGAGAGAGGCAGGTTGCAGCTACAGTTGACTGAGAGAGAGGCAGGTGGTAGCTACAGTTGACTGAGAGAGAGGCAGGTCGTAGCTACAGTTGACTGAGAGGAGAGGCAGGTCGTAGCTACAGTTGACTGAGAGAGAGGCAGGATGCAGCTACAGTTGACTGAGAGAGAGGCAGGTTGCAGCTACAGTTGACTGAGAGAGAGGCAGGTGGTAGCTACAGTTGACTGAGAGAGAGGCAGGTCGTAGCTACAGTTGACTGAGAGGAGAGGCAGGTCGTAGCTACAGTTGACTGAGAGAGAGGCAGGATGCAGCTACAGTTGACTGAGAGAGAGGCAGGTTGCAGCTACAGTTGACAGAGAGAGGCAGGATGCAGCTACAGTTGACTGAGAGAGAGAGGCAGGTCGTAGCTACAGTTGACTGAGAGGAGAGGCAGGTCGTAGCTACAGTTGACTGAGAGAGAGAGGCAGGATGCAGCTACAGTTGACTGAGAGAGAGAGGCAGGTCGTAGCTACAGTGGACTGAGAGAGAGGCAGGTCGCAGCTACAGTTGACTGAGAGAGAGGCAGGTCGTAGCTACAGTTGACTGAGAGAGAGAGGCAGGTCGCAGCTACAGTTGACTGAGAGAGAGAGGCAGGTGGTAGCTACAGTTGACTAAGAGAGAGATGCAGGTCGCAGCTACAGTTGATTGAGAGAGAGGCAGGTTGTAGCTACAGTTGACTGAGAGAGAGAGGCAGGTCGCAGCTACAGTTGACTGAGAGAGAGGCAGGTCGCAGCTACATTTGACTGAGAGAGAGAGGCAGGTCGTAGCTACAGTTGACTGAGAGAGAGAGGCAGGTCGCAGCTACAGTTGACTGAGAGAGAGAGGCAGGTCGTAGCTACAGTGGACTGAGAGAGAGAGGCAGGTCGCAGCTACAGTTGACTGAGAGAGAGAGGCAGGTCGTAGCTACAGTTGACTGAGAGAGAGAGGCAGGTCGTAGCTACAGTTGACAGAGAGAGGGGCAGGTGGTAGCTACAGTTGACTGAGAGAGAGAGGCAGGTCGTAGCTACAGTGGACTGAGAGAGAGGCAGGTCGTAGCTACAGTGGACTGAGAGAGAGGCAGGATGCAGCTACAGTTGACTGAGAGAGAGGCAGGTTGCAGCTACAGTTGACTGAGAGAGAGGCAGGTTGCAGCTACAGTTGACTGAGAGAGAGGCAGGTCGCAGCTACAGTTGACTGAGAGGAGAGGCAGGTCGTAGCTACAGTTGACTGAGAGGAGAGGCAGGTCGTAGCTACAGTTGACTGAGAGGAGAGGCAGGTCGTAGCTACAGTTGACTGAGAGAGAGAGGCAGGATGCAGCTACAGTTGACTGAGAGAGAGAGGCAGGTCGCAGCTACAGTTGACTGAGAGGAGAGGCAGGTCGTAGCTACAGTTGACTGAGAGGAGAGGCAGGTCGTAGCTACAGTTGACTGAGAGAGAGAGGCAGGATGCAGCTACAGTTGACTGAGAGAGAGGCAGGTCGTAGCTACAGTTGACTGAGAGGAGAGGCAGGTCGTAGCTACAGTTGACTGAGAGAGAGAGGCAGGATGCAGCTACAGTTGACTGAGAGAGAGGCAGGTTGCAGCTACAGTTGACTGAGAGAGAGGCAGGTTGCAGCTACAGTTGACTGAGAGAGAGGCAGGTTGCAGCTACAGTTGACTGAGAGAGAGGCAGGTGGTAGCTACAGTTGACTGAGAGAGAGGCAGGTCGTAGCTACAGTTGACTGAGAGGAGAGGCAGGTCGTAGCTACAGTTGACTGAGAGAGAGGCAGGATGCAGCTACAGTTGACTGAGAGAGAGGCAGGTTGCAGCTACAGTTGACTGAGAGAGAGGCAGGTGGTAGCTACAGTTGACTGAGAGAGAGGCAGGTCGTAGCTACAGTTGACTGAGAGGAGAGGCAGGTCGTAGCTACAGTTGACTGAGAGAGAGGCAGGATGCAGCTACAGTTGACTGAGAGAGAGGCAGGTTGCAGCTACAGTTGACAGAGAGAGGCAGGATGCAGCTACAGTTGACTGAGAGGAGAGGTAGGTCGTAGCTACAGTTGACTGAGAGAGAGAGGCAGGATGCAGCTACAGTTGACTGAGAGAGAGGCAGGTTGCAGCTACAGTTGACTGAGAGAGAGGCAGGTTGCAGCTACAGTTGACTGAGAGAGAGGCAGGTTGCAGCTACAGTTGACTGAGAGAGAGGCAGGTGGTAGCTACAGTTGACTGAGAGAGAGGCAGGTCGTAGCTACAGTTGACTGAGAGGAGAGGCAGGTCGTAGCTACAGTTGACTGAGAGAGAGGCAGGATGCAGCTACAGTTGACTGAGAGAGAGGCAGGTTGCAGCTACAATTGACTGAGAGAGAGGCAGGATGCAGCTACAGTTGACTGAGAGAGAGAGGCAGGTCGTAGCTACAGTTGACTGAGAGAGAGGCAGGATGCAGCTACAGTTGACTGAGAGAGAGAGGCAGGATGCAGCTACAGTTGACTGAGAGAGAGGCAGGTTGCAGCTACAGTTGACTGAGAGAGAGAGGCAGGATGCAGCTACAGTTGACTGAGAGAGAGGCAGGTCGTAGCTACAGTTGACTGAGAGAGAGAGGCAGGTCGCAGCTACAGTTGACTGAGAGAGAGAGGCAGGATGCAGCTACAGTTGACTGAGAGAGAGAGGCAGGTCGTAGCTACAGTTGACTGAGAGAGAGAGGCAGGTTGCAGCTACAGTTGACTGAGAGAGAGGCAGGTTGCAGCTACAGTTGACTGAGAGAGAGGCAGGATGCAGCTACAGTTGACTGAGAGAGAGAGGCAGGTCGTAGCTACAGTTGACTGAGAGAGAGAGGCAGGTTGCAGCTACAGTTGACTGAGAGAGAGGCAGGTTGCAGCTACAGTTGACTGAGAGAGAGGCAGGTTGCAGCTACAGTTGACTGAGAGAGAGGCAGGATGCAGCTACAGTTGACTGAGAGAGAGAGGCAGGTTGCAACTACAGTTGACTGAGAGAGAGGCAGGTTGCAGCTACAGTTGACTGAGAGAGAGGCAGGTTGCAACTACAGTGGACTGAGAGAGAGGCAGGTTGCAACTACAGTTGACTGAGAGAGAGGCAGGTTGCAGCTACAGTTGACTGAGAGAGAGGCAGGTTGCAGCTACAGTTGACTGAGAGAGAGGCAGGTTGCAGCTACAGTTGACTGAGAGGAGAGGCAGGTCGTAGCTACAGTTGACTGAGAGAGAGGCAGGTGGTAGCTACAGTTGACTGAGAGAGAGGCAGGTTGCAGCTACAGTTGACTGAGAGAGAGGCAGGTTGCAACTACAGTTGACTGAGAGGAGAGGCAGGTCGTAGCTACAGTTGACTGAGAGAGAGAGGCAGGTCGCAGCTACAGTTGACTGAGAGAGAGAGGCAGGTCGTAGCTACAGTTGACTGAGAGGAGAGGCAGGTTGCAACTACAGTTGACTGAGAGTGAGGCAGGTTGCAACTACAGTTGACTGAGAGAGAGAGGCAGGTCGCAGCTACAGTTGACTGAGAGAGAGAGGCAGGTCGCAGCTACAGTTGACTGAGAGGAGAGGCAGGTTGCAACTACAGTTGACTGAGAGAGAGGCAGGTTGCAACTACAGTTGACTGAGAGGAGAGGCAGGTTGTAGCTACAGTTGACTGAGAGAGAGGCAGGTTGCAACTACAGTTGACTGAGAGGAGAGGTAGGTCGTAGCTACAGTTGACTGAGAGAGAGAGGCAGGTCGCAGCTACAGTTGACTGAGAGAGAGAGGCAGGTCGTAGCTACAGTTGACTGAGAGAGAGGCAGGTCGCAGCTACAGTTGACTGAGAGAGAGAGGCAGGTGGTAGCTACAGTTGACTGAGAGAGAGGCAGGTTGCAGCTACAGTTGACTGAGAGAGAGGCAGGTTGCAGCTACAGTTGACTGAGAGAGAGAGGCAGGTCGTAGCTACAGTTGACTGAGAGCTCTCGCTCTATAGTGACATTGTGGTGACTATACCCTCTCCACCAGCAGCAAAATTGACTACCATTCCAATGAGATGGAGACCACAGCCCTGTTTGACTACTTTTAAAAATGTCATCCTCCCATCCTCTTTCATTGAAGTAATCTTGAAAGCGGAGTGAAAATATCATCTTTACTTAACTTTGTAATCATGGGTTAGGTCACCTCAAAGAACGTATACAAATACAGTCATTATTTTAAAGTTTGATTTGTTCCAGGCAACAGCAGCAAAGACGTACCAATATGTTCCCTACTGAGCCCGTTGACCACACCAGATTCCTCAGTTGCTCCAGCTGAAATATGAGCAAACGGTTTATCCGTGTTTCCATGCAGTGATTGACAAGATAGACCTCTTTTGAGTGGAGCCATTTTCCCTCCCAGCGTTCAGCTAGCATGGTGTTATGTGACCCCATTCCCACAGCATCTGATAGACCAGATAGATACAGAACCAGCTTGGGGATGGCATCAATTCCGATGCTCCTGACTGAAATCTATCATATAATGAGCCAGGGCCATCAAACGCTGGTCATCAGAGGGGAGTCTGAATTAAGCTCTCTGTCCTGTTCTCCCCATGCTTTACCCAGGGCTTTCAGCCCGGCCCCACAGCGCAGGCAGCAGAAGGTCCCTGGAACGAGGCAGCGAGGGCTGTGAGGCCTGTTCTCGGGTGATTGGGGGTAATTTGGAGAGGATGAATTGTAGCTTTGTGCCGTGGGCCAACTCCATGACAGGCAACTGTTGGACTGTCAAACTGAGCTGAGAGAGAGAGAGAGAGAGAGAGAGAGAGAGAGAGAGAGAGAGAGAGAGAGAGAGAGAGAGAGAGAGAGAGAGAGAGAGAGAGAGAGAGAGAGAGAGAGAGAGAGAGAGAGAGAGAGAGAGAGAGAGAGAGAGAGAGAGAGAGAGAGAGAGAGAGAGAGAGAGAGAGAGATGAGAAGGGGGGAGAGAGAGAGAGAGAGAGAGAGAGAGAGAGATGAGAAGGGGGGAGAGAGAGAGAGAGAGAGAGAGATGAGAAGGGGAGAGAGAGAGAGAGAGAGAGAGAGAGATGAGAAGGGGGGAGAGAGAGAGAGAGAGAGAGAGAGAGAAATGAGAAGGGGGGAGAGAGAGAGAGAGAGAGAGAGAGAGAGAGAGAGAGAGAGAGAGAGAGAGAGAGAGAGAGAGAGAGAGAGAGAGAGAGAGAGAGAGAGAGAGAGAGAGAGAGAAATGAGAAGGGGGAGAGAGAGAGAGAGAGAAATGAGAAGGGGGGAGAGAGAGAAATGAGAAGGGGGAAAGAGGGAGGTGAGAGGGAGAGGGGGAAGACGAGATAGAAATGAAGCGATAGAGAGAGAGACATATAGGACAGAATAGAGAGAGAAACATATAGGACAGAATAGAGAGAGACATATAGGACAGAATAGAGAGAGAGACATATAGGACAGAATAGAGAGAGACATATAGGACATAATAGAGAGAGACATATAGGACAGAATAGAGAGAGAGACATATAGGACAGAATAGAGAGAGAGACAAATAGGACAGAATAGAGAGAGACAAATAGGACAGAATAGAGAGAGATACATATAGGACAGAATAGAGAGAGAGACATATAGGACAGAATAGAGAGAGAGACATATAGGACAGAATAGAGAGAGAGACATATAGGACAGAATAGAGAGAGAGACATATAGGACAGAATAGAGAGAGAGACATATAGGACAGATTAGAGAGAGAGACATATAGGACAGAATAGAGAGAGAGACATATAGGACAGAATAGAGAGAGAGACATATAGGACAGAATAGAGAGAGAGACATATAGGACAGAATAGAGAGAGAGACATATAGGACAGAATAGAGAGAGAGACATATAGGACAGAATAGAGAGAGAGACATATAGGACAGAATAGAGAGAGAAACATATAGGACAGAATAGAGAGAGAGACATATAGGACAGAATAGAGAGAGAGACATATAGGACAGAATAGAGAGAGAGACATATAGGACAGAATAGAGAGAGAGACATATAGGACAGAATAGAGAGAGATACATATAGGACAGAATAGAGAGAGAGACATATAGGACAAAATAGAGAGAGAGACATATAGGACAGAATAGAGAGAGAGACATATAGGACAGAATAGAGAGAGAGACATATAGGACAAAATAGAGAGAGAGACATATAGGACAGAATAGAGAGAGAGACATATAGGACAGAATAGAGAGAGATACATATAGGACAGAATAGAGAGAGAGACATATAGGACAGAATAGAGAGAGAGACATATAGGACAGAATAGAGAGAGAGACATATAGGACAGAATAGAGAGAGAGACATATAGGACAGAATAGAGAGAGAGACACATAGGACAGAATAGAGAGAGAGACATATAGGACAGAATAGAGAGAGAGACATATAGGACAGAATAGAGAGAGAGACACATAGGACAGAATAGAGAGAGAGACACATAGGACAGAATAGAGAGAGAGACATATAGGACAGAATAGAGAGAGAGACATATAGGACAGAATAGAGAGAGAGACATATAGGACAGAATAGAGAGAGAGACATATAGGACAGAATAGAGAGAGAAACATATAGGACAGAATAGAGAGAGACATATAGGACAGAATAGAGAGAGAGACATATAGGACAGAATAGAGAGAGACATATAGGACATAATAGAGAGAGACATATAGGACAGAATAGAGAGAGAGACATATAGGACAGAATAGAGAGAGAGACAAATAGGACAGAATAGAGAGAGACAAATAGGACAGAATAGAGAGAGATACATATAGGACAGAATAGAGAGAGAGACATATAGGACAGAATAGAGAGAGAGACATATAGGACAGAATAGAGAGAGAGACATATAGGACAGAATAGAGAGAGAGACATATAGGACAGAATAGAGAGAGAGACATATAGGACAGATTAGAGAGAGAGACATATAGGACAGAATAGAGAGAGAGACATATAGGACAGAATAGAGAGAGAGACATATAGGACAGAATAGAGAGAGAGACATATAGGACAGAATAGAGAGAGAGACATATAGGACAGAATAGAGAGAGAGAGACATATAGGACAGAATAGAGAGAGAGACATATAGGACAGAATAGAGAGAGAGACATATAGGACAGAATAGAGAGAGAGACATATAGGACAGAATAGAGAGAGACATATAGGACAGAATAGAGAGAGAGACATATAGGACAGAATAGAGAGAGACATATAGGACAGAATAGAGAGAGACATATAGGACAGAATAGAGAGAGAGACATATAGGACAGAATAGAGAGAGAGACATATAGGACAGAATAGAGAGAGAGAGATATAGGACAGAATAGAGAGAGAGACATATAGGACAGAATAGAGAGAGAGACATATAGGACAGAATAGAGAGAGACATATAGGACAGAATAGAGAGAGAGAGACATATAGGACAGAATAGAGAGAGAAGGGCCTATCTGAACCCCTCTCCTCCCTCTCCAACCATTCACCAGGCTTCAGTCTAACAGATGGTCTCACACACAACAAGTTACCAGAACGGAATTAGTACCAAAACAGCAGCTAACCAGTATAACTCATCTTATTGACTGGATTTTTTGGATGGTCTTTCCTTCAAGTTCTAATTCCTAAATGACCTATTTACTGTTGATAATTCCGTATCCATGACTAAAGACTGTTGCTGAGGTCAAATGTATCCCCTGAAACTAGTCTAGGTGCATTTCTCTCCTTTCTCCACTACATTAACCAGTATCTCTCTAAGGAGCCTGGAATCCTCCTCCATGACCAGTCGTTTTATCAGTCAGGTTTTGTCTCCTCTCTGTTTCTGCACTTGTCTATACTGATTGCGTAACTCCTCACACCCGCTGGTTGGTTGCCTGCAGTCTCGCGGTTTTAATTATAATTGCCATCTCAGCCAATTATGCATTAATAATCAGCAAATTAGCCATGATTAATCGGCATTAGGTGAATGATTATGGAACTAAAGATAGATAATCAGCTGGCGGGGCTGGAAATACAGGGTTTAACACAGTAGGAGGCTTCATCTGGTGGAAACAGACATTCTCTTGGTTGTCTTCCTCACTCAGCACGACTATATTCTCTGTGTGTGTGTGTGTGTGTGTGTGTGTGTGTGTGTGTGTGTGTGTGTGTGTGTGTGTGTGTGTGTGTGTGTGTGTGTGTGTGTGTGTGTGTGTGTGTGTGTGTGTGTGAGAGAGAGAGAGAGAGAGAGAGAGAGAGAGAGAGAGAGAGAGAGAGAGAGAGAGAGAGAGAGAGAGAGAGAGAGAGAGAGAGAGAGAGAGAGAGAGAGAGAGAGAGAGAGAGAGAGAGAGAGAGAGAGAGAGAGAGAAATGTATATAATCCATGCTAGCTTTACAACCCTGAGTGATGGGTTGTCTAATGTTACACACACTGAACAGGGACATGGGTTAATACTACGATAACACAGCCAACCTCCATAAAATGGAGTTGTGACCCCCATGAATAGATACGCTGTCAGTCACACTGTTTATCTCTAAATAGGAAAAAGCTGCCAACTGTGCACTTTATCAGGACAATATGTTATGTGCCACATGGAAGTCTACATTCACACTGAATTGATGAGGAAATGTACACTCCAGGAAAGAGGATGTTGATGATGTAAATAATGTTTATAACTAGTTAGGTATAACAGGCAGGATGTTTATAACTAGTTAGGTATAACAGGCATGATGTTTATAACTAGTTAGGTATAACAGGCATGATGTTTATAACTAGTTAGGTATAACAGGTAGGATGTTTATAACTAGTTAGGTATACCATGCATGATGTTTATAACTAGTTAGGTATACCAGGCATGATGTTTATAACTAGTTAGGTATACCAGGCATGATGTTTATAACTAGTTAGGTATACCAGGCATGATGTTTATAACCAGTTAGGTATACCAGGCATGATGTTTATAACTAGTTAGGTATACCAGGCATGATGTTTATAACTAGTTAGGTATACCAGGCATGATGTTTATAACTAGTTAGGTATACCAGGCATGATGTTTATAACTAGTTAGGTATACCAGGCATGATGTTTATAACCAGTTAGGTATACCAGGCATGATGTATATAACTAGCTAGGTATAACAGGCATGATGTATATAACTAGTTAGGTATACCAGGCATGATGTTTATAACTAGCTAGGTATAACAGGCATGATGTATATAACTAGTTAGGTATACCAGGCATGATGTATATAACTAGTTAGGTATAACAGGCATGATGTATATAACCAGTTAGGTATACCAGGCAGGATGTATATAACTAGTTAGGTATAACAGGCATGATGTATATAACCAGTTAGGTATACCAGGCATGATGTTTATAACTAGCTAGGTATAACAGGCATGATGTATATAACTAGTTAGGTATACCAGGCATGATGTATATAACTAGTTAGGTATAACAGGCATGATGTATATAACTAGTTAGGTATACCAGGCATGATGTATATAACCAGTTAGGTATACCAGGCATGATGTATATAACTAGCTAGGTATAACAGGCATGATGTATATAACTAGTTAGGTATACCAGGCATGATGTTTAATACTAGTTAGGTATAACAGGCATGATGTTTATAACTAGTTAGGTATAACAGGCATGATGTATATAACTAGTTAGGTATACCAGGCATGATGTTTATAACCAGTTAGGTATACAAGGCATGATGTTTATAACTAGTTAGGTATACCAGGCATGATGTTTATAACCAGTTAGGTATACAAGGCATGATGTTTATAACCAGTTAGGTATACCAGGCATGATGTTTATAACTAGTTAGGTATACCAGGCATGATGTTTATAACTAGTTAGGTATACCATGCATGATGTTTATAACTAGTTAGGTATACCAGGCATGATGTTTATAACTAGTTAGGTATACCATGCATGATGTTTATAACTAGTTAGGTATAACAGGCATGATGTATATAACTAGTTAGGTATACCAGGCATGATGTTTATAACCAGTTAGGTATACAAGGCATGATGTTTATAACTAGTTAGGTATACCAGGCATGATGTTTATAACCAGTTAGGTATACAAGGCATGATGTTTATAACCAGTTAGGTATACCAGGCATGATGTTTATAACTAGTTAGGTATACCAGGCATGATGTTTATAACTAGTTAGGTATACCATGCATGATGTTTATAACTAGTTAGGTATACCAGGCATGATGTTTATAACTAGTTAGGTATACCATGCATGATGTATATAACTAGCTAGGTATAACAGGCATGATGTTTATAACTAGTTAGGTATAACAGGCATGATGTTTATAACTAGTTAGGTATAACAGGCATGATGTTTATAACTAGCTAGGTATAACAGGCATGATGTATATAACTAGTTAGGTATAACAGGCATGATGTTTATAACTAGTTAGGTATACCAGGCATAATGTTTATAACTAGTTAGGTATAACAGGCATGATGTTTATAACTAGCTAGGTATAACAGGCATGATGTATATAACTAGTTAGGTATAACAGGCATGATGTTTATAACTAGTTAGGTATAACAGGCATGATGTTTATAACTAGTTAGGTATAACAGGCATGATGTTTACAACTAGTTAGGTATAACAGGTAGGATGTTTATAACTAGTTAGGTATACCATGCATGATGTTTATAACCAGTTAGGTATACCATAAATGATGTTTATAACCAGTTAGGTATACCAGGCATGATGTTTATAACCAGTTAGGTATACCATAAATGATGTTTATAACCAGTTAGGTATACCATAAATGATGTTTATAACTAGTTAGGTATACCATGCATGATGTTTATAACTAGTTAGGTATACCAGGCATGATGTTTATAACTAGTTAGGTATAACAGGCATGATGTTTATAACTAGTTAGGTATAACAGGCATGATGTTTATAACTAGTTAGGTATACCAGGCATGATGTTTATAACTAGTTAGGTATAACAGTCATGATGTTTATAACTAGTTAGGTATAACAGGTAGGATGTTTATAACTAGTTAGGTATACCATGCATGATGTTTATACCTAGTTAGGTATACCAGGCATGATGTTTATAACTAGTTAGGTATACCAGGCATGATGTTTATAACTAGTTAGGTATACCAGGCATGATGTTTATAACTAGTTAGGTATACCATGCATGATGTTTATAACCAGTTAGGTATACCATGCATGATGTTTATAACTAGTTAGGTATACCAGGCATGATGTTTATAACTAGTTAGGTATACCATGCATGATGTTTATAACTAGTTAGGTATACCGGGCATGATGTTTATAACTAGTTAGGTATACCAGGCATGATGTTTATAACTAGTTAGGTATACCAGGCATGATGTTTATAACTAGTTAGGTATACCAGGCATGATGTTTATAACCAGTTAGGTATACAAGGCATGATGTTTATAACTAGTTAGGTATACCAGGCATGATGTTTATAACTAGCTAGGTAGACCAGGCATGATGTTTATAACTAGTTAGGTATAACAGGCATGATGTTTATAACTAGTTAGGTATAACAGGCATGATGTATATAACTAGTTAGGTATAACAGGCATGATGTATATAACTAGCTAGGTGTAACAGGCATGATGTTCATAACTAGTTAGGTATACCATGCATGATGTTTATAACTAGTTAGGTATAACAGGCATGATGTATATAACTAGCTATGTATAACAGGCATGATGTTTATAACTAGTTAGGTATAACATGCATGATGTTTATAACTAGTTAGGTATAACAGGCATGATGTTTATAACTAGTTAGGTATAACATGCATGATGTTTATAACTAGTTAGGTATAACAGGCATGATGTTTATAACTAGTTAGGTATAACAGGCATGATGTTTATAACTAGTTAGGTCTAACAGGCATGATGTTTATAACTAGTTAGGTATACCAGGCATGATGTATATAACTAGTTAGGTATAACAGGCATGATGTTTATAACTAGTTAGGTCTAACAGGCATGATGTATATAACTAGTTAGGTATAACAGGCATGATGTTTATAACTAGTTAGGTATACCAGGCATGATGTTTATAACTAGTTAGGTATAACAGGCATGATGTTTATAACTAGTTAGGTATAACAGGCATGATGTTTATAACTAGTTAGGTATAACAGACATGATGTTTATAACTAGTTAGGTATAACAGGCATGATGTTTATAACTAGTTAGGTATAACAGGCATGATGTTTATAACTAGCTAGGTATAACAGACATGATGTTTATAACTAGTTAGGTATAACAGGCATGATGTATATAACTAGCTAGGTATACCAGACATGATGTTTATAACTAGTTAGGTCTAACAGACATGATGTTTATAACTAGTTAGGTATAACAGGCATGATGTTTATAACTAGTTAGGTATAACAGGCATGATGTTTATAACTAGCTAGGTATAACAGACATGATGTTTATAACTAGTTAGGTATAACAGGCATGATGTTTATAACTAGCTAGGTATAACAGGCATGATGTTTATAACTAGTTAGGTATAACAGGCATGATGTTTATAACTAGCTAGGTATAACAGACATGATGTATATAACTAGTTAGGTATAACAGGCATGATGTATATAACTAGCTAGGTATAACAGGCATGATGTTTATAACTAGTTAGGTATAACAGGCATGATGTTTATAACTAGTTAGGTATAACAGGCATGATGTTTATAACTAGTTAGGTATAACAGGCATGATGTTTATAACTAGTTAGGTATAACAGGCATGATGTTTATAACTAGTTAGGTATAACAGGCATGATGTTTATAACTAGTTAGGTATAACAGGCATGATGTTTATAACTAGCTAGGTATAACAGACATGATGTTTATAACTAGTTAGGTATAACAGGCATGATGTTTATAACTAGCTAGGTATAACAGACATGATGTTTATAACTAGTTAGGTATAACAGGCATGATGTTTATAACTAGCTAGGTATAACAGACATGATGTTTATAACTAGTTAGGTATAACAGGCATGATGTTTATAACTAGTTAGGTATAACAGGCATGATGTTTATAACTAGTTAGGTATACCAGGCATGATGTTTATAACTAGTTAGGTATAACAGACATGATGTTTATAACTAGTTAGGTATAACAGGCATGATGTTTATAACTAGTTAGGTATAACAGGCATGATGTTTATAACTAGTTAGGTATAACATGCATGATGTTTATAACTAGTTAGGTATAACAGGCATGATGTTTATAACTAGTTAGGTATAACAGGCATGATGTTTATAACTAGTTACGTATAACAGGCATGATGTTTATAACTAGTTAGGTATAACAGGCATGATGTTTATAACTAGCTAGGTATAACAGGAATTATGTATATAACTAGCTAGGTATAACAGGCATGATGTTTATAACTAGCTAGGTATAACAGACATGATGTTTATAACTAGTTAGGTATAACAGGCATGATGTTTATAACTAGCTAGGTATAACAGACATGATGTTTATAACTAGTTAGGTATACCAGGCATGATGTTTATAACTAGTTAGGTATAACAGTCATGATGTTTATAACTAGTTAGGTATAACAGGTAGGATGTTTATAACTAGTTAGGTATACCATGCATGATGTTTATAACTAGTTAGGTATAACAGGCATGATGTTTATAACTAGTTAGGTATAACAGGCATGATGTTTATAACTAGTTACGTATAACAGGCATGATGTTTATAACTAGTTAGGTATAACAGGCATGATGTTTATAACTAGCTAGGTATAACAGGAATTATGTATATAACTAGCTAGGTATAACAGGCATGATGTTTATAACTAGCTAGGTATAACAGACATGATGTTTATAACTAGTTAGGTATAACAGGCATGATGTTTATAACTAGCTAGGTATAACAGACATGATGTTTATAACTAGTTAGGTATAACAGGCATGATGTATATAAGTAGCTAAGTATTGCAGACGGGTTAAGCACAAAGTGTATGAGCTGGTATTGTCATGGAGGTCTGGCCGGCCATCGCCCCTCCACTCCTCCCCACCACGCTGTGTTTGTCCCTTGTCCCTTTGTGTCCCTGTCAAAGGCCTGATCCCCCTGTCATTATTTGCTCCTTTATCTCCCTCTCTGCCCGTTCTGATTAGGGTCAGTGGAGTCTGACCAGCAGTGTTCTGGGGGATGCTATCCATTACCGTGTCACTGTGGATAGGCCTAGCATGGGTGAGGTGTCAACACAAGCCTCCCCGACAAAATCACCAACCCGTCTCCAGCTAATTATCCCAGTCCAAGATAATTAAATAGGGGTCGGAGGAAGGCAGCGTGTGTATGTATGTATGTGTGTGTGTGTGTGTGTGTGTGTGTGTGTGTGTGTGTGTGTGTGTGTGTGTGTGTGTGTGTGTGTGTGTGTGTGTGTGTGTGTGTGTGTGTGTGTGTGTGTGTGTGTGTGTGTGTGTGTGTGTGTGGCTTATTAAGCAGGTCTCATAATTATTAACATTTTAGTAATTTAGCAGATGTTCTTATCTAGAGCGACTTACAGTTAGTGCATTCATGTTAAGATATCTAGGTGGGACAACCACACATCAGTCATAGTAAGTACAAGTCAGGGCAAAACAGTCAAGTGCGAGTGTTAGTCAATGAAAGGCATTTATCAATTTTTTTCAAGAGACCAGAAATGGCAGAACGGAGTGCTCCGGTTGGGGTGTAGGGTTTGAGCATAGCCTGACGGTAGGGAGGGGCAGTTCCTCTTACTGCTCGGTAGGCCAGTTCCATGCTCTTGTAGTGGATGCAAGCTTTGACTGGAAGCCAGTGGAGTTTGTGGAGGAGTGGGGTGACATAGGACAACTTGGCAAGGTTGAACACCAGGCGGCGGCATCATTGTTGATAGGTTGCAGGGGTTTGATGGCACAAGCAGGGAGCCCAGCCAACAGCTAGTTGCAGTAGTCCAGACAGGAGATGACAAGTTCCTGGATTAGGACCTGCGCCGGTTCCTGTGTGAGGTAAGGTCGTACTCTGCAGATGTTGTAGAGCATGAACCTGCAGGAGCAAGTCAATGCTTTGATGTTTGCAGAGAACGGCAGGGTGTTGTCCAGGGTCACGCCAAGGTTCTTTACACTCTGGGAGGGTGACACTGTGGAGTTGTCAACTGTGATGGAGAGGTCTTGGAGCAGGCAAGCCTTCCCCGGGAGGAAAAGCAGCTCCGTCTGGTTGAGGTTGAGCTTGAGGTTGTGGGCCGACATCCGAGCTGAGATATCCGCCACCTAGGTGTCAGAAGAATTTATATTGAATTTATTATCACTTCAACTCTGTATGTATTTCTTACTTTTCTCCTGAGTGGCAACCTATGGGTACAACGAAAAATAATAACAACAACAATAAATTATTGGTCAACTAAACAAACCCCCCCCCCCCCCCCCCCAAAAAAAAAATTAAGAAGGGGTAGGGAGAGATGTACCTGAGTGTCATCTGCATAGCAATGATAGGACAGACCATATGAGGATATGAGAGAGAGAGTAACTATGGGATCAAACTGAATTTCCGTGCTCTAAATATGTTAAGGTAGTTCCACTGGCCACACCACGTCATTTTAAGTGGAGAATTGGGTAATAATTGGTAGATATGTTGATCAATGAGATTCCAACATATTTTCCCCCACTCAAAAAGACAGCCAAAAGTTTGTTGAATTTCCAACGTGTTACCACCCACAAACATCTAAAAGCCCAAACAAATTCCAATGGAAAATCTATTTCTAATTTTAAGTTTAGTTGTCACCTAAATGTGGTAACATTTAAAAGCCATTTAAAAGCATACCCCAAGTTCAAATGGAATACAATGTCAGATATTTTGTGTTAAACAATTGAATGTGTTATCACTGTGCTTGATGTAACAGCACAACCAAATAACCTGGATTACAGTTAGTTGAGATTACATTAAAGTACATGGTGCGAGTGATCAATGACGTTTGAGATTCTGTGCAGATTAAATACAGAAATTGTGAATATTTCCACAGACCTGCGAACTTGAACACACACGCTTTCTATGATTACATAAGAAGACATTGTTAAAGTAACCTCAATGTGGCCATGGATGTGTTACTCATTTTAAAGTTGAATAAATACTTTGACATTCATTTGTAAGATATCTTTAACAATAGGCTATATACTTTCTTACAAAAGTAATATTGAATTGTGTTTGTTTGACAACTGAACCAAATATCAACATTTAAAGGATATTGAATATTACGTTGAAGATCTGACGTTGTTTCAAAGGTACAAATTCAACATATTTTATACAAAGTTTGTCTATGTTGAAAATTGGTTACTATGATGATATAATCGTGTGTTTGGAATCGTACCCTCAAAACAACAGTTTACGTTGATTACTTTTCCAATGTATTTTCCACGTAGATTCCATGTCACAATACGTTGACAAATGACGTTGAAGCAACGTTTATTTAACCCGTTTGTGCCCAGTGGGATGTGTCTCTGTTATAGTGGGACCTGAACTACATCAGTATTACAGTATAAGACAGTAAAACATTGCATTGTGATAATTGAGCCCAAACTTAGTCTGTGGGGAAACTAAAGCCCAGTAAGGGAAACTCAGTGTCCCTGGACCATGGAGCTGTAGGGACATTTACATCATGAAGCACACGTTTAATGATAGGAGTTAAACAAGAATGACCCTTGATGGAAAATGGAGAGAGTGAGGGCGAGAGAGAAATGGCGTTAGAGCGGGAGAGAAAGAAATGGAGAGAGAGAAGGAGGAAATAAGAGTGAGAGACAGCATGAGAGAGAGAGAGAGAGAGAGAGAGAGAGAGAGAGAGAGAGAGAGAGAGAGAGAGAGAGAGAGAGAGAGAGAGAGAGAGAGAGAGAGAGAGAAAGAGATGCATATCAAGAGACCAAGTCAGTAAGGTTCAAAGCGAGAGTCCTGAAAAGTGAATGATCAAGAAAACCGATAGAATGAATGAGAGAGAACGAGGGTGGAGAGATTTTGCAGTCATACATATTCCCACTTCGGTGTGCTTCTGTGCTGACCTGTTGCTGGGTGTGTGAATGCAGTGTGACCGAGTTCTGGCTGTTGCTGCGGCAGCACTGACACCAGGCCTTTCTCTCTGCCTCGCTGCACTACCCATTGTCCCACCGGCTTTGGGAGAAAGAAATAAAATCCTAGCCAGAGGAAACCAATAGAGAATCGCTTGTGTTGTCGATTCTGGAAAAGAAGCAGCATCCTGGTCCTCGTCTGTGGGCATCATTTGTCACCAAGTTTGACCTCCCTTTAACTCCACACTGTGTTAAGCTCTTAACCTCTGGCTCTGGCCATGAAAGAGTTAAGTCATATTTAATGAGGGGTGGCGTTGTATCTAACTCAGTTAGAAAATGGTAATTGGTAATTAATGGTAATTCAATCGATTGTGAAGAGAAGTTAACCAAGGGCAAAATATAGGGATTAAAATATGTATTTAAAGTGAATATGTAACCCTTAGATATCTATAACTTCAAAGGTCAAAATGATAGACTACAATAATTACATAAATAGCAATAGGGATCTACATGGACTAAGCAGTGTACCTGATTCAAAATCCACATTTAGATCATTGTTTAAACTTCACACAGCATGTTGACCCAATGTCTTTTAAACACCACAACAATAAGAAGTACCTTGCATTATGTCAAGTATACTGTACATTCACTATGTCTACGCAACGTATTGGAGGAGCAACATGGCTGCTCAATAACATGTTCCACAGTGTTTCATTTGAAAATAAAAGGTTTTCCTATTTAAAATACAAATCTCCTCGAAAGCTTCTGGATATCACGTAGCGATTCAGTTTGTTCTTCATTTCACGTGTCTCACAGTAGGTTACAATACAAGGTTTGAACAGTAAACCTCTCCTCTCATCCCTATGCATTTATTGTACATTATTTCTGGCATGATGATCTGTACCTGAATGGAAGAGTAGGGCCTGAGCGCTCTCAGAGGACTGTGGAGAGTGGACCTGTGCCATTGTACTCTGGTAATGACCTGCTTTTCTCTGGCCGCCGTGGGCTTATTTGTTTAGCCCCCGTTCTCAAGGCTGCTGCCACAGCGGTGTGAGGATAATGGAGGAGTAGTTTTGTTCCGTTCCTGCGTTGGGGGAATATAATCTAGTGTAAACAGTAGCATGTCTCCCAGGTTGAGAGAGGATGAATGGAGCGGTGTGGTTGATATTGACAGTGGAGAGAGGAGCGGTGTGTGTGGCTAGAAAGAGAGAGAAAGGCGGCGGAGGAGAGGAGGAAAGTGGAGAGAGAGAGATGCAAATAGAGAGGGAGAAGGAGAGCGAGAGAGAGGAAAAGCAGGGAGGAAAAGTGAACAAGGGGCAGGTCGTAGGTTACACCCCAAATTAAACCAGGGCAACCCTATCATTTGGAGTGGCTCTTCCCTTGTGTGTGTCCGTGTGCGCTCAATGAAACATGATACGCATCCTCAGAGCAATGAAATCACATATTGTCCCAGTCAGCTATTACACAATGCATTATGTCACCAAAACAAATCATTTATCTTCCTCTTAGCCAAAGTAGAAAACACTTTACAGATGAATTTATACTTATGTCACCCCATAGTGCGTAATAAGGCATGCTATAAGCATTCAAAAAACAGCCCATGACTTCTAATTACACCATACTAAATGGAAGTATTTCTCCTCATTATGCAGTACCCCCAAGTGGTTGAGAAAAAATATTTCCCACCCAAAAAGAAAATTGCATGCTGCTTTTCTCAAAATGAAAATGACAGAAGAATACTTTGTCGATTTATGGCAGATTTTTTTTTTTTTGGATTTGTAAAAAAAAAAATATGACAATGATTTTTCCCCACCTCCCTCCTGCTTGCTGCTCTGTGTCTGGCGTGCAGCAATGCACCCTGGGAGAACAAAAAACAACAAAAGAAACAGCCCCAGAGCCCCAGTGATAATGGTTCAACTGGGAGAATAAAGCTCCTCTCTGTTTCCCACATGCCATCCAGCTCCCAGCGTCCGCTCTGTTGACACTGGCAGCACAATGAGCACTATAGTCCCCTCCAATACATCTTTTATAGGAGCATTCTGGCCCCTGAATGTACAACCGGGGCTGCCCTGTCTGTATAAGCCATGTGAATATTGGCCAAGACTGCCTCTGCTTTGTTCAGCATTATTCCCCATTATTCCCCACAATAGATATCAACACTTTGGAAGTCATTTTAAAAAGGGGGCGAATCAAAATAGTGGCACTTTAAGGCTTTTTGTTTCTCTTCTACACACACGCCCTTGCACTGCATTCTCTCCCCCCACCCACCCATGGATCATTCAGCTCCAGACACCTCTATTATTCAGACAAATTAAATAAACCACTCTACCAGGCTAAGAGGATCCACCGGTGGCCAGGGGCAGGCTAGTGTGGAGGAGCAGAGCAGAGAGCCAGGGGCAGGCTAGTGTGGAGGAGCAGAGAGCCAGGCAGGATAGGGAGGCAGGGAAGGAGATTCAGGCAGCCAGGCAGGCAGGCATGGAAGGCTGGGGAGGAGAGTCAGCGAGGTAGGCAGGCATGGAAGGCTGGGGAGGAGAGTCAGCGAGGCAGGCAGACAGGCATGGAAGGCTGGGGACAAGAGCCAGCGAGGCAGGCAGGCGGAGACGGGAGAGCAGGTATGCAGGGACGAGAACCAGGTGAGCAGGGTTGGGCAGGCAGGCAAGCAAGCATGCAAAGCAGGCACTCTGAGGAGAGGGAGGCAGGTAAGGACGCAGGTAGGCAGATGGGAGAAATAAGGAAAGGCAGGCTGGCTCCCATTCCATAGCCCCCTGGCCAGCTGAATCCAGGGTTACTGGGAAGAAGTGATGGGCGACCAGAAAGTACCTGGAAGTACCTGGATGAAGACAAGGAGCGGATGTCACACTCCTCCTCTTCTCCCTCCTCTTCATCCCTCATTTCCTGGGCACCATGGAAAGGACCCCCCCTCCACCTAAAGAGCAGCAGGTATATGTTTTTTCTTTCCTCTTGGGGGGGGGGGGGGTAATTGACAGTCTTGGGGATGAGGAGAGGGGGAGGGGTCATTTGGAGTGTGTCGGACGAGCAGGGAGAGTGTGACAAGGTCTTGACATGTCTTGACAGGTTTGGTTAAGAGAAACTGTGTTTTCAAAGTTAATCAAGTTATCTCTGACATTGGATTAGGTGCTGCTGTAGACCTTCTGGATGAGGAAAAGTGCATGCTTTCAACAAGGAAGAATGACTCCTTTCTATCGGTCTATATGTCTGTGATTGTTGATGATATTTGATTAATATCTCTGTAAATATTACTTCTCTGTAATATTTCTATGGGTAAATCACAAACCCATAATGTACTACATTCTTATTGCCGCTCTGTGTTAGTGCAGTCTTCATGTTCGCAGTATTTATTGCCATTTGATTTGTAATGATTCAAAGAAAGAGAACTGTTTCCATTCTGAGTGATTTCTTGCCTGAAGTGGCTGCTAGGAGCCAACTAGGATTTGATTGAAAATAAAACAAATTATAAAAAATGTATACAATGATTTAATCAATCTTGTATTTAATGAAAATAGGTATTGGTTAACTGAAACAAACTATATTATTATAAGCATATCTAAGAGTCTCTTGTTCTTCCGTTTTGCTTCAATAATAAATACTCTACTGACTGTTACTTCAGTCTATTCTTTTCAAAAGATGCATTTTGATCATGTGGATAAAAAAAGAACCTAAAGATGAATCAGTGCATATCTTGATTTCCAAATGAGTTTAAAGGTCACATTATGAGAATGGCAACCAGAGGGCATGCTTTCATCCTCCCCGGCTTCTGACGGCGTCTTAGAGGCAGTAAGGGCCGCTCATGAAAAAAGAAAGGAGTGCAGAGAGAAAGAAAGGGGTTGTGAGGATGGGAAGGAAAGGGCAGGTGTAAAAGAAGGAGCTTTGAAACCAGCAGGTCTTGGCTGGAAGGATGACCTCATTTAGAATGCTGGAAGGATGACCTCATTTAGAATGAGAGGAGTCTGGAGTGGCGATAGCAAGAGAGCCACCCAGCTGGGCCTGCTCAGCGAGCTCCGCTCTGAGGCCCACCACAGGGAACACCATGAAAATACACACACACACGCAAGCACACATACCCCAGTCCCCTGCAGCCTCACTCCCCAGCCTCCCAGGCCCTTAATTTACCCAAAGGAAAGGGCCCACAGCGGCCGCCACACAGACGGGGGGCTGGGACTTCAAATCCACTCCAACACGATGGAGTGAAGGGGAGAGGAGGAATGGAGGAGGGCAAAAAGAAAGAAATAAAGAAAGGTGAGTTTGGGTCCCTAATTTGGCCCAGGGGATATAGGGAGAGAGGGAGAGACGCCCAGGTCCAATATTTAGGCTGGGGGACCAGGTTAGACACAGAGCTCCAGCAGCCCCCCAGGCCCCAGCCCCCAGGCACCAGGGGAAGCGGAGTAGGCTGAGTGGGCTGGCGGAGGAGGAAGCGGAGGTCAGGGGGAAACGCAGCTTTTTATTTGTGTTGTTACCGTGTCAGATCCAATTTGCAGCGCTGTCAGGAGGGGGTTAAATGAGATTACCAGCTTTGGACACTGTCACCAGACTCTGCTGTCACTACTGTTGCTAGCTGCTGGGCACGCTAAATGACTATTTAATAGTCAGCTGTTTTAGCCCTTTTGGGAAAAGCACTATTCAGCAACAGTTTGGAACTGGGGGATTTTGTTTGTTTGAATTCTGCTACTTTTCACTTTTTTGTAACCTGTTTTATGTCTCAAATGAATAAGGATAGTTCGAATAGACAATCATTGGCCTTGGTTGAGTAAACAGACATTTTCTCAATCACACGTTAAATGTGTGGTTTTAAATGGCAGCACTGTTGATAGCCCTGATGCATTTACCCTTGTGGGTAGTATGTTCACTTTCTCCCAGTGTCTATTAAGATTCTAAATCTCATACCAATTCTGCTGTATTCTTTAACTCTGTAGTTACCGTAGGTTTGAGGTATATAGGTGGGATTGTGTTAGCATGGTTTGGTGAGGAAGTGGCTGTGGTTGGGGAGACATGGGTAGAGGGGGAAAGGGGGCAGTGGGATTGACATAGATCCTGTCGGTGGTGTATCATCGCACATAATCCTTTCATGCTCCATTAAACCCTCCTCGCCAGGGTCGCCTTCACCACGGCCCTCCTCCTAATAACCATAATCTCATTACACAACAAATCAAAACTTTCCTATTTATCTGCAGATTTCAAATGAAACTAATAAGGCTTTACCCACACAGTCCCCTGTCCCCCTGTAACCACCACCACCCCGTCGCCCTCCCAAAACCCTAATCATATTTCTGCCTATCTAAAAGCAATCAGTGATTGTGTTAGCTACGGAGTACGGAGCGCTACTGACAATACCAGGGGAAAGGAAAGAGCCCAGCTGGACTAATTAAATTAAATGCTAGGCTGCCAGAGCTTCGTCGCTCCTATCGCTAGCTCTCCCTCTCAGTCTCTCTCTCTCGCTCTAGCTTGTAGCTCGTACCGTGCGGGCCTGGTGAGAAGGGGTGCAGAATTAATAAGCATTACGGTGCGATGCGGGAGATGATATCATAATGGAAGCAGAGCTTTGATGTGAAGAGTCCCTCATTGAAATTCAATGTACCATAATGTACCATAGTGACAGATGCCGTGGAGATGTGTGGTAGCCGCTGGGCCAACCAGAGAGAGGCCTTTTGGAGTATCTGTCTCTGGTTGGGGGTTTTGGTTTTAATGTGTGCGTGAATGGGCACAGGTGTGGTAGCACAGGCAGTGTTGAGTTGTTGGTTTGGGTTTGTGTGTCTGGACAGAGGTCTGGTTGGCAAGACAGGTAGTGTTGACTGGCGATGAGAGCGATTCACACTCAACTTTGAGATGTCTGTGGTGTTTCTTAAGATAAGTCTGGCGACGATTTTCAACTGAGAATGGCACAGCAGTCAGGGAGTAAACACCACTTTCCTACAGCAGTTACAGTTGCGTTTCTCACGACAGACATATGCATACTGTGTTTTCCAAGACATATATCCATATATAATGACATAAATATATTTTCTCCGAAACTGGGCCTTCTGGCAATTTATTCTGAGACGACTCCGAAATCCGACCGTACATTTTCCCCATTTTTCCTCTCACACTCCCGCTGAGAGCGAACCGAACCGCCGAGCAGTGGTCGGACTAATAGATGCCGCAAAAGTGCATTAGCTAATAAGCAGGTAAGCAGCAAAGTGGTTAACAGGGATACTTTCTCTCTCTCCCCTCCAGACTGGCACATAGCAACCATTATGCCTTCTCTCTCTGAGTGCAAAGAGCTTTTAATATAGCCTCTGACCCAGGGTGACGAGACGTCGACAGAAAGGCTCTCGGTCCTAGTTTGGGGCTTCGTTCTCTGCCCATTATGGTCGCGGCCTATTACTTGAGTAATGAGTGACATGAGGTCTAATTATAAATGTACTTGGAGATGCTGGGTTATTAAATGTAAAGAGCTAGCTGGCAGTGCCATTAACAGGGCTCCACTAAGTGATGTCTGTGAACTGCTAAAAAGCCCTCACATTCATTACATATCAATCAAAGAAGGTGTAGTGATTAATTGATGAACGACTGAGACAATACTTAACAGCCCCTCACAAAGCACTTCTGTAACAACATTACAAAATTAGTAAAAATTGGAGGGGAAAATGAATATTCTGTAGGGGAGAGTGGGGTAAGATGAGCCATTTTTTACAATCAGCATCCCTCCATCAAGGGACATATAGTATTCTTTCTAACAAATATATCTACATATATTGCAGGATGTTGTGTCCCTGGACATAATCAGAATTCATGTAAAAATGACTGTTTTGAAAAGCATGTCAAAAAAAGTGGTCTCTTGGCAAAACTTAATCCGGGTATAGGGTAAATTGAGCCGCCTTTGGCTAAGTGGGTGATGATGTCCTGTGACAGTGGGTGATGGTGATGGTAGGTCAACGTTTAATTCAAGGAATGGGGATGTGGTATATTGTATACCTTAAATGTATGCCTACATTCAGATATAGATCTCTGTGTTCAATATCACTGACCCTTCCATTTTGTGACCAGTTGTCTGGGACGGGGATGTTGTTTCCATCTGCCAATTCACAAGCAAGTTCTCCACATCTGAGGCTACTAAGCCCATGAAACTGGTCCGCAAAATTCTTGCTATGTTTAGGCAAGCTCAGACTCCATGTCATCAGTTAAGGCCTTGTGTGCCTCTGCTACTCTAGCGTAGCCTCTCTTTCACACAGGTAGATGTTCATTGTCTTTTTGTGTCAATGCACCTCTTCACTGTCATTCAGTCTATTTTTTCCTCCCTTGCTGCTGCTCAAATGGACTTCTTCTTCCCCCTCTCAATTCCTTGGCTGCTCTCTCAAGAACCTGAAGGGGCTAGACCCTTGCTTGTTTTAATTTTTCATACACATATGCATGACACATTGCAAAAATACTATGCATATTATGCATAAAGCTGACAAAATATAATCCTGATTTGTGGTGGTATGGTGGCCATTGGCTCAAACAATTTGAATATATTAGTCCACACAGCTACAAGGATGCACATTCATTCTAGGTTTAGAACCTCATATTATAGCTTATAGAGACCCCAACTGATTTATAAAACAATCTTAAAACTATCTACTTTGGTTTAGATACAAGCGTCATGAAACCTATAACACAAGAAATTAATTTGACTTTGTCAAAATTAGTTGTTGGACCTAACTTGCTTATGACTTTTTCCATCTAGGTACTTCCTTCATAGACCCCATTAAATGATGACCTCTTCCTAAACATTTGGTCACATGATTCATTTTGTGTATAGTTTCCTGGAAACAAGGGGTGGCTCAACTAACCCTTTGACTCAACTTACCCCACTCTCTCTAGCATATCTGTACTAAATCTATCTGTGCATTCTGAAGGTATGGTGTCAGATTATTATAGAAAGAACACCTGAAGCTCCTTTTGAACGCTGGATCTTTCTGAACTCTCAGGGTACGTCTATGCTATTAATGGACAACTGTCAAATAACAGCTCATGAATAAATATACATTTTAAAATGACTAGTGGCCATACTATAGTACCCTTAAACTCAACTCTGGACCTCGAAGCCAGTTCCCCTGCATTTTTTAATTGTTCCACTCTAATTAGGGATTTAGACCTGGGACACCAGGTGTGTGCAATTCATTATCAGGTAGAACAGAAAACCAACAGGCTCTGGACCTCGTAGGATAAGAGTTGAGTACCCCTGCTATAGTACAATATCTATTTCAGAATTCAGTTATATTATATGAAACTCTTTGGTGAAAATTGTACGATGTATTGGTTGCAAAACAGGTTGAGTTGGAAATACAGTATATATCGGTATATTCCGTGTATATACTGTATTAATATACTGGTGTACTTAAACAGTATATAAACAAGACCTTCAGTTACATAGATGACATGGTCTATCTATCTATCTATCTATCTATCTATCTATCTATCTAGACAATTCAAAAGCCATAGAATGACATGGACCTTACTGGATATTGAGTTCAATAAACAAGGACAGAAAGCTCAATATGAAGAACGAAGCACTGGGATTTTCTTTTTATCATTAACAATGTTTTCAGATACATTACGTGCACTTTGACGGTACATGGAGAGTTGACCTTGAGTCAGGAAGAGAAGATCTTCTGTTATGTTTTAGTGGACAGTACTAGGTTCAGTAGCCACTGTTGCCGTGGTTAAACCCAGTTTTTGTGATGTGCTTTGTTAAACTTTTTTCTCCTATTTTTACAGCTAACTTTTTCATAAATGGACAAGATCACTGAGTTCAATTCACACTCAGAATTTGCCACACGGCACATTCAGTTGCTACAACACTATGTAATTACTTTTTAAGGTCCTTCGTTACCAAAGTACGACAGACAGACAGACAGACAGACAGACAGACAGACAGACAGACAGACAGACAGACAGACAGACAGACAGACAGACAGACAGACAGACAGACAGACAGACAGACAGACAGACAGACAGACAGACAGACAGAATCCATCAAGGCTGTATCTCAGTAGTCGTGTCGAGGCCTCATCTCCTCTTCCATTGTTTTCTATCTGCACTGATCTGAAACCACAGAATGGTTCAAAAGTAACATGCTGGAAGTTTAGCTTGGGGAATTGCTTTCACTAATTCAACTGTGAACCTGATGCATATGAGCTTTGGCATTATTTCAAACAAATTCCACAATATTTGTACATACAATGCTTCCGGAAAGCTTTCAGACCACTTGACTTTTTCCACATTTTGTTATGTTACAGCCTTATTCTAAAATTGAAGTTATATTTTTATCTCATCAATCTACATACAATGCCCCATAACGACAAAGCAAAAACACGTTTTTAGAAATTTTGCAAATGTATTAAAAAAATAAAAAAAATGAAATACCTTATTTACAGAAGTATTCAGACCCTTTGCTATGAGACTCGAAATTGAGCTCAGGAGTATCCTGTTTCCATTAAGCATCCTTTGAGATGTTTCTACAACTTGATTGGAGTCCACCTGTGGTGAATTCAATTGATTGGACATGATTTGGAAAGGCACACACATGTCTATATAAGGTCCCACAGTTGACAGTGCATGTCAGAGCAAAAACCAAGCCATGAGGTCGAAGGAATTGTCAGTAGAGCTCCGAGACAGGATTGTGTCAAGGCACAGATCTGAGGAAGGGTACCAAAGCATTTCTGCAGCATTGAAGGTCCCCAAGAACACAGTGGCCCAATCATTATTAAATGGAAGAAATTTGGAACCACCAAGACTCTTCCTAGAGCCAAACTGAGCAATCGGGGGAGAAGGGCCTTGGTCAGGGAGGTGACCAAGAACCCTATTTGTCACTTTTACAGAGCTCGAGAGTTCCTCTGTGGAGATGGGAGAACCTTCCAGAAGGACAACCATCTTTGCAGCACTCCACCAATCAGGCCTTTATGGAAGAGTGGCCAGACGGAAGCCACTCCTCAGTAAAAGGCACATGACAGCCAAAAGGCACCTAAAGGACTCAGACCATAAGAAACAAGATTCTTTGGTCTGATGAAACCAAGATTGAACTCTTTGGCCTGAATGCCAAGCACCACGTCCGGAGGAAACCTGGCACCATCCCAACGGTGAAGCATGGTGGTGGAAGCATCATGCTGTGGGGATGTTTTTTCAGTGGCAGGGACTGGGAGACTAATCAGGATCAAGGGAAAGAAGAACGGAGCAAAGTACAGAGAGATTGTTGATGAAAACCTGCTCAGACTGGGGTAAAGGTTCACCTTCCAACAGGACTACGACCCGAAGCACACAGCCAAGACAACACAGGAGGGGCTTTGGAACAAGTCTCTGAATGACCTTGAGTGGCCCAGCCAGAGCCTGGACTTGAAGCAGATCAAACATCTTTGGAGAGACTTGAAAATAGCTGTGCAGCAACGCTCCCCATCCAACCTGACAGAGCTTGAGAGGATCTGCAGAGAATAATGGGAGAAACTCCCCAAATACAGTTGTGCCAAGCTTGGAGCGTCATACCCAAGAAGAGGCTGTAATCACTGCCAAAGGTGCTTCAATAAAGTACTGAGTAAAGGGTCTGAATAGTTATGTAAATACAACATTTCCTTTTTTAATTTGTTATACATTTTCAAAAATGATGGTTATTGTGTGTAGATTGATAACGGGAAAAAACTATTTAATACATTTTAGAATAAGGCTGTAACGTAACAAAATGTGGAAAAAGTTAAGAGGTCTGAATACTTTCCGAATGCACTGTATATATGTAGTGTAGCTCTATACAGTAACCGAGTACAATAAGAAGGAAACTTCATATTAAGTGTTGCCAAGAATTCAATTAAACCTATAAAACACATGTTAAGATTAGAGAGCCGTGTCCATGACAACAACATGTCTTCTGGCTACAGGCCTACATGTTCTCACTCTCAGCCCTGTCAATGCTCTTAAATCCAGCAGGAGCTGACATCTGCTGCGACAGCAAGCTTACACAAACTGCTCTGCGAAAACGGCCTTTGATGCCATTAGCCCCTGCCGGGCGCTAACATGTTGTTTCTAGGAGCTTCAGCTGATGCTACAACACAGGGGAGAGAAAGGCTGTGTAGGGCGCTGGGGCTGTGGGCTTAGAGATTCCACAGCTAACAGGGGGGTGAAGCCAGAGAGGCAGAAGAGAGCTGTGAACATCCCCCGTGTGCTTATCTATCCAGGGTGCTTTGATCCTCCAATGAGAGCCAGGGGTGGGGGGTGGGGGGGGGGGGCTACTGCTCCATGTTAGGGCTCAATAGGCATCCCTCTCAGAACATAGAAATACACTTAATAGAATGGCCCTTCACATTTTTTTTAAGTGTCGTGTTGTAGACTTGGAAACTTTTGATGAATCCAAGTCTACAACAAGTCTCAGAATCGAGTGAATTTCTAGGTGTTCTTCACTTGCAGTAACTTCACCATGTTGGGTTAACAGTGAAACATGATGTTTCTAGAGCTGTGTATTTTCCATTTGTTCCGTACTACATGTGTTGACACATATTGATAAAACCGCGGAGAGGAACCTTTAGCAATAGGTTCAACTGTGTCTTTTTTTCTTTGACCCTAATAGTAGGGGCTGCTCCCCTGTTTGATTTACGGTGCCCTTGAACACCATTTGTTCAATGGCTTTTAGAGGGGGCTCGTGAGGCTTGATGTGTCTGAATATGGTTGGGGACGGAACAGGCCACTCCTGCTTTTATGCGTTTGTCTCCCTCTTTTCTAGATGCCTCCAGGCCTGACCCCAAATGCCCTGCCTCTTAGCGACAAAGCAGTAGATAGGCGCTTCATGGGGGACCATTACACTGAGTACTCTGAACAGCGACAACGCAGGCCTTGATCGAGACGGGAAAGTGGAGCGACAGACATAAAAGCAGAACTGTGTGCTTTACCCTACATGGACCAGCTCTCTGATGAAAATGTATTTTCTCTCAGGGAGTCTAACCTGGCTAAATTAAGATTACATGGAAATATGAGTATTATGATCAATGCTCTTCAGCACGACATTGACGGTACTCAAAGATGTACTCAAACTAAAGACTCATACTGGTACCTGTAAATAGGCCCGGAGGCATAAGAAAAGGCTTCGAAACCAGAGAATGCCAATGTCACCAACTCCGTTGGAGCAGTCCATCCTATAAGTTATCTAAAAGGAATTGGCCATATTATAAAGTGATGATTCATTCGAATTTCGAATTGTGTCAAGCACAACCTCTCGTTGTGCGTAGTCTGAAGTGAAACTATCCCTTCAACATGAGGCATGATGGGTAAAAGGTACTTCAGTGAGTGGACTGTGAACTCACTGAAGTACCTTGAAGGCTTGAGATAAACGTCTATTGGTTATATTTCTATATCTCTGTCTCCTGTGTGAAATGGACAAATGCCATGGGCCTGTGTGGACCAAACAAGGCTAAATTAGGTGAATGAAATAAGACTCTATAAATGTCTATGGATAATGGGATACACATTCCGTTTGCTTCGGTTCAGAATGTGATAGAGACATGTGAGACTTTTAGCCCCCAAGGCAATAGCATATGACTGTCATTTTCACAACGGGCAATATTTAAAAACAGATTGCAGACATGTTAAACCTAACTGCCATCACCTGCCAGGGGTTGTAAATGGCAACAACAAGAAATAAACACTTATCAAGAAAGAGAAAGCCCTATAAAGGAGAAGCTGGAATTGTTGATTCATAAACCCAGTGAAGACGGTACCAAGAAAACAGTTATTGGAGCTCAAGAATGTTAAGACTAGAGGCTCCAAGACATTTGTCTCTTGATATTCTCAGAGCATGTAACAATTACATTAATATAAGATTACTGAAATATCCGTTTTTATTTTTGCAGGTGCAAACCTGAACATTACGTTGAAATTATGGATAATCTCCTGTCACAAAATACAGAATGACTGTAACCCATATAGTCTGAGGTTATGTTGTGATAATAAGATCGTACAAATTCCTAACAGGGACGAAACAGACGTATAGCCTAACAGTCGAGCTGAATAGGATGAATCGGCGGATTTCTTACGGTGAAAAGGATGGTGTATACAGTTGGTAGTCCGGCTCCCTCGTCGAGCTCCCCAACTCCCAGCTGTCTTCACACCAGTGACTTGTTTTCATTCATCCTTCGGCAGGGAAGGAACCAAGAAGGAAGACACGAAAAGCTGTCAGATAGATTTGAATACCCACGGAAATTCAATTTCGAGAGAAACAACTATTTTTAATTGTCCATTAGATATTTCAATTATTTTATTTGCTTCTCGTGTCCTGTCAGTATGTGGTGTGAGTGAATTTGTGTTGGGCATGCCCATCAAGGCCACTGATGAATAGTTGAATTAGATTTATTTATTTTATTGTAAAAAAAAAAACATTTTAAAAGATGGGGATATTTTCAAAAAATCTTTAGTGTGAGACTATAGAGCTAGAATTCACATGACTTGGATCCCATTGAAAATACACCTTTATTTCCTCCAGTCTATTATGTATAATGAGTAATGAAGTAGCCTCATGACAGACAAACCGCCACAAATAATGGCATCATTAGTGTGTGTGTGTGGGGGGGGGGGGGGGGGGGATTATGTTTCGCGTGAATGTGTACCTTGCTGCTTGGAGTAATATAGTCATAATGGGTGTATAATGTGTAACTGTAATAACATACTGTAAGTTCCCAGACAGGATAAATTCCAACAATAAAGTTCGTCATAATAGCGGTTTAAAATCCATAGAAAACTCGAATAAAGAGAAACGTGATCATTTTTAAAATATGGAAATACGTTTTTTTTTAAATACAGATACATTTAAAGTTCTAAGAATAGCATATGTTCCAGCTCTATCCTATATTGTGAGTGTTCATGATGCGCGCTGTGTTGGAGGAAGGAATAGAGCAACAGACAGATGTAGGCTAAAACTCGCAGCATAGTAGCATGCGCCCCTGTTTTCCACGCCCGCCCCCACGTGCCAATTATCTTCCCAAAACTCGCTGAGAGGCGACAGAAGCACCTGACAGATGTTGACCGTTTAAAGCCGCGCATTCTCGCGAGTTCAAGAGACACTCCACGTGCACTTTAGGGACGGGATGAAACCGAGAGACGGCACTTTAGCAGCATCGGATGAAGGTTTTGGAACAAGCTCTTGTCAATGGTTAAATACTGACAGAAGAAGAAAAGCAGTCAGAAATATGATGAGGATTTTTCCTACTCAGTCTAATTCCAAATGTTGATGCCAAAGACATTTCCTTTTTTAAAACAGACTTTGGTTTTGGAGAAATTCTTGGGAAATACTTTGAAACTGATTTACCAAACTGATGTGTTTTCAGCCCGAATAGGAACACAGACATTAATTAGCATGACCTTTTCATTTGCATTTGAATCGATAAAAAGCACCGAAATCATTAATTTAATCATTATTCAAAAGTGTTCGTAGGCCATAATAATATGATAACAATAGGGTAATAATAATAGCCCATTAATAACATAATAATCATAATCATAATAATAATCATTGGGTATAAAATGCATCTGTATTTTGTATGCTTTATTTTAGTTTTTTGATCGATTGTTCAATGTTTACAGTAACAATAGCAGGAAATGAAGCCTGGCGGCATGAAGCCTAGCGGTTAAGCGCGTTGGACCAGTAACCAAAAGGTCGCTGGTTCGAATCCCAGAGCGATTAGGTGAAAAATCACTAAACGTGCCCTTGAGCAAGGTACTTAACCATAATTGCTCTGGATAAGAGCGTCTGCTAAATTACTGTAAGGTAAATGATTCGTGTAAATATTATTTTAACTACGTCTATGATAGTGTGTACTGACAGCAAGCATCATGTGTGGTAGCAGGGTTGGGTCAAATCCGTTTTCAATTCAGTCACATGAATTCAAATTTAATTCCTGATTCGACCTATTTATTGTCATTGGTAGACATGGAATTGACAGTGTCAAATTGCCATAGCCGTGGCAGTTGCAAGGAGGCCTGCCTATTCATTGCAACGTATATTTTACATCTCCTTAGATAACATGTAATTTACCCAAGCTTACAATGCTGTATGTCAGCTTGACACGGGGATGGATAAGCAAATAGTCAGCGAATCGCACCTGAAAAATTGTCACTTTGATAAATCATGAATTTCCTATGTAAACCTGAGCTACATCTAGAATGTAAATATGCAGATACTGCCACTATCAACTGCGTTACAGAATGCGTCAAATTACGAATAATGTTTTGGACGTATCAGCTTCATTATTTAAAGACTCTGGCACTGTGTTTCAAGGGCTTTAATATAAAAATGAGTAATTCGATTTGAGTTACTATTTCGTTATTTTCCATATAGGTATGTATCAGTGAATAAAAAATAAAACATTCATTACTCACTAAATAGCCTGCTTTTTGGTGTGTGTTTGTTGCAGGGCTATAAGTAGCCTGCGTGTGAGAGAGCACTGAGAGCGAGTGCAGTGTGGTAGCCTACTGTATGCTTCAGTTCTGCGAGCGCTGTCTTTCAGCACCACGACGCGCGTTCATGGAATGTGCGCACCCGCCGAATTGAGTCTCCAGTAGACGGCGATCAAGCTCTGCCACTATAGAACCGAGCCTTTCTCCTGAAGATGTTCTTTCATACTCGGTGTCAATTGTGACCTTTTCTGTTTGGCAACGATAATTAAAACGTATCGATACAGCAAGGTATTGGCCAATAGGACTCTATACTTGTTTTGCAATCATTCGCCTTTGTGAATTTGTGAATCATTTCTGAATAACCACTCAAGGCCTGGTTCGAAAAACCTATTTTAGATAATTAATTGTGCTTTAATGTTTTACGTTGAATAGGTTATACAATTCACAAGCATATTTTTTATGTAAAATATTAGACAACTGGTTGAGTTTCTTTCTGTCATTAATTAAATGATTGATGTGGAATTGGTTTGGTGGACTGCCAACCCTTGAATAGACTGTAGACAGACTTTGCTATGGGGCTATGGAAACACAAAAACAAATGATATAGCCTTAATGGAATTAGCTGAATTTGAATCGACATAATCCACAATTACAATGTAAATTACAACGTACATTTACTTTTAATCCGCCTGTCTGCATATTTCAAGACATGTCATATGAGGATGCAGTGAGATACCGGATGGGTTGGACAACACTCTTCTCGTTAATTATCTTCTTTTTTTTAAAGTATATTTAAAAACTGTAAATAACCAATCCTTCATCTTTAAGACAATGGAAAAATCATATGCTTCATTATCTAAATATTGAAAGAGCGTGGGCGACGGAGAGGAACAAAATGGTGCAATTTGAGGACATGTGGCGGAGAGTAGTGCAGACACAGAAATAGGGTTGAGAACAGGTGGGTATGAGCAGGTGTGATGTCGATGATGTTTGTGTGTATTTTGTATGTGCATGCTTTGTATTGTAAAAATAAATAAAAAACGATTTAAAAAATCAATTAGCATAATAAAAATATCTCTGAAATGTAAAGTGATGGCGTAGTTTTAAGTCTTGTTTTGTTTATTGAAGCCATATGTTAGGTAAAACCATGAGGCAGGTCACTCAGAATTGCATGTTGCAATTTATCTGTATTTACCCTGCTTGGCCTATAAACGCCCAGAGATTGCAGGGGGAGAAATGTCTCCCACAGAATAGTACATCGAGGAGAAATACTATATTGCTTTCTCTCATCATGGGTAACTCCCATGTGGTTCTAGCACAATGTCAATTGTAGCAATCCCCCCTCCACCGCTTTTAGACAAAAGGGGTTTGGCTGGCACGTGCTCTGGGCGTCAGTCACCTGTTTCTTAGCAACCGGCACAACAGGAAAACACCTGTGGCTCCAAATAGGCTGTTATTGAGAATGGGACTAGGCCTATCCTTTCCCTTATTTGCAGATACCCCAAGCAAATTATCACAGAGAAATCCAAATGAAAGCACACTTAGATGAAGTGTTGATTTCTCCAAGTAGGGGTTGTGTTTTATTTTTTATCTTCTCGTGTTTTATTGTGCCTTTTTCTTGTCCTGAGTTTTTATGGGCTATGGGAATTATCCTATTTCATTTCAATATTGTGCTGATTCCAAAATGATTAGAATTGCTTTAAAACAAACATCTTTCAATAGAACGAGTTCAAGATTATTTCCATGTCATGACTATAGATAGACAGGCTACCAATTATAATTATGTAATCACCTGGCTATGAAATGAATATGTAGACCTAGCCTACATTCATTTTTGTATAACCAATCAATGTTATTCTCGACATAAGCTTTGTTTTGGAAAGGGGGGGTCAACTGTAGACTGCGCGCATCTGTTTGGGGAAATTTTGGTCTAAATCTGTCCCTTTCGCTATGCATTATCACGGCCATAATCTTTGTAAAATAACCAAACTTGTCAAAGTAGGTTATTGTTATTTTACGTTCCCTTATGGGAGTTGGAGGTAACCCACTGCTTGCGGGTGAGTAGCTCTAGCCCTCCTATGTCACCTGACCGCGAGACTGCATGCAAATCACGCCTTTCCTAAAGCGCCATTGGCCACCACCACCTCATTTAGTCGCTGTCAACGCGCATCATATGGGTAAGCTCGGTAACTTTACTACTATAGGCACAGAAAGTAGCTCATAGAGACGCTTTTCATCGAGCTGGATGTGGAAAAAACAAGAGGAGAAAACAACTAATACAGAGAAGGAAGGAAAAGTTTATCGAAGTACCTTTTACTTTGGATTGTATTTCTTCGTTCCATTTTTTATTTATTTTTTTCCGGGAGGGTTGATTTGCGCAAGTGACGGTGTGTGCCAGCAGTGTGGAGGTGCCGTGACTGAATGTTTCCGTGTATTGGTTGAAAAAGTTAACGCCAGGTGAATGTATAGTATGATGATGGAGACTGACCTACACTCCCCAGTGCCCCAAACGAACACGAATTCGGGGCACACGGGAGGATCAAACAATGGGAACAAAGTCAACCAAGACCGCGTAAAGAGACCGATGAATGCCTTCATGGTTTGGTCCCGGGGCCAGCGGCGGAAGATGGCTCAGGAGAACCCCAAAATGCACAACTCCGAGATCAGCAAGCGGCTCGGCGCCGAGTGGAAGGTGATGTCCGAGGCGGAGAAGAGACCCTTCATCGACGAGGCGAAGCGGCTACGAGCTATGCACATGAAGGAGCATCCGGATTATAAATATAGACCGAGACGGAAGACCAAGACACTGTTAAAAAAGGACAAATACTCTTTGGCCGGTGGGCTGCTCACCGGGACAGGGGGTGGGGGTGTCGGTCTAGGGATGAGCCCTGGGGTCGGCCAGAGGTTAGACAGTCCCGGGGGTCACGGTGGTGCGTCTGCTGCCAGCTACGCGCACATGAACGGCTGGGCGAACGGTGCGTACTCGGGGCAGGTGGCTGCAGCTGCGGCGGCCGCGGCCATGATGCAGGAGGCTCAGCTCGCCTACAGCCAGCACCCGGGCAGCGGGCACCACCACCACTCACACCACCACCACCCGCACAACCCCCAGCCCATGCACCGCTACGACATGTCGGCCCTCCAGTACAGCCCCATCTCGAACTCTCAAAGCTACATGAGCGCCTCTCCGTCCGGCTACGGCGGGATCACCTACACGCAGCACCAGAGCTCTGGTGTCGCCTCGTCCGGGTCGATGGGCACGCTGGGCTCTCTGGTGAAATCGGAACCGAGTGTGAGCCCTCCCGTCTCTACTCACTCGCGCGCCCCGTGTCCCGGGGACTTGAGGGACATGATAAGCATGTATTTACCGACGGGGGAAGCTGCAGGTGACCCGTCCGTTCAAAGTAGACTTCACGCGCTGCCGCAGCACTACCAGAGCTCCACGACAGGGGTAAACGGAACTGTTCCATTGACACATATTTAGAAAGAGAGAGAGAAACATGACTGGGATAGCGCAACAAAATCACATAACCAAATATTTACCTCTTTTAGAATGTTGCTATCTCTTTGTACAGGCTATTGGTTATTGTACATTGAAGGCGAATATCTTAATTAAAAAAAACAACAATAAGAATACATTAGACAAAATTAACTTTTTCAGAAGGGTATTGTCTGTCGACGTTTATGAAACGCGAGTAGGCCTAATTGCGCATTGGGTTTACTTGCTATCTAACTGATGGGGATGCCAAGTTTTGAGACGATTTAGGTTGTGAAGTATTTACATTTTCTGTGGAAACATAACCGTTAATAAGGACATTTAAATGAGATAATCGTGTGATTAGAATGAATGTGGAAAATGTTTTTAAAAGTTTACAGGATCTCCATTCATTTCACCTTTTCTCTTGTTTGTAAACACGTGGGTTGCTGTATCTGAAACATTTGTTTTTGTTGTTGTAAAAAATAAATCATGTAAATTGTGAATAAATACTAGATGAGATTGATAAGCAACTGTAAATAATTTACTAAATGCAATTCTGCCAGGAAAGAAAACAATTTTGCGTTGAAGTATGAGTTAAATAAATTTCCCAGATGTTTCACTGGTTATGGAAAAACGTGTTAGTTTCGTTACTTTGGATTGTATAGGTTTTCTACTTGACACAGTTTGAGTTAACAATGTTAAGGCTAATTAATATTTATATAATTGATGGAAGATTTACAAGTTATATAACAAAACATCTACGAGATGCTGGCTCTATTGGTTGTCTGTCTAACCAACATCGGGTTAAAACGTATAGTGACTGAAATCGAGTACATGACATATGGCAAATATGCGTAAATAAGGATGAATTAGTAATGGTGGACGTAATTACTTGTCACACAACGTTGACGGTTTGATGCTCGGTTTAAGCACGAGACAGGACATCAGATAGGGTTATAGGCCTATACATTCATTTATTTGGAAGTGTAGCAGCAATAACTTTAATGATAATATCATGTATCATATCAGTATTCAGCATGTTTGGAATAAATATGCTCGGATATGGATAACTGGTTTTTACTACTGAATTAAGATAGGCCCACTAGCGTTTTAATGCTCATACATTGTTTATATATATACATATAATGTAGCATATCATAATTATTAGCATGTCATTACTAGCATTATGCTATTGTTATTAATATTACTCAAATAGCTGTAAAATATATATCAGATGCTCTTTGAATGTAATTTAATAATATATCATATATCTTTCGTTTTAGTACCTAAAGAAAAGGACGACGTTGTGGTAGTCGCGAGGAAGGGAACAAGACAGGCTCGAGTCACAACACCTGTTGACTTGGCTAATGTCTCGTGGGAGGAACTTCGTCTCGTTCGACTATTGTTTTGATTTTCTTTTTTGAACTGGCTTCTTTTGATTATCTGTCCGGTCACATCTTTTTTGACCAACAGGAAGACGCTCACGCCATCGGTCAACACTAGTTAGGCCTACTGATGACAGAATCACCCCTTTCAAAATAAGTTATATGACCGTCTGTTTTTGCTCTTCTAATATCCCATATAATTTGCTAATAATGTAAACTTAATTGTGGACCAATTGTGATGATTTGACATGTGCGTTCTGGCTATTTGTTGATCATGCAATATAACTATGAATCATTTTTTTCACATTCCCTTTTTCATGTTTGTCATTATACTCATAAATTAACTCACAATATTTCAGTCATTTCCACATCTCGTAATGTGCGTAAAGATTTTTTTTTTCATGAACATAATTATAATTTTCAAGAAAGTACAAAAATACGTGTATTGGTCTAAAATAATCTCATAAACTATAATATTCAAATGAGGGAATAAACGAAATGAGGGAATAATCTCTGCTCTCATTTTATTTCATTCATTTACATTGAACTTTCAGAAAGCGTTGTTATTCAAACTTTTCCATCACTTGTTGCAATTTTGATGTAGATGACAGACACAAACTGGAAGAATCAGTGCGCCAAGATGGAGAAACATAGGCCCAATATCATGAACTAATGGTGCAATCTGCAATGGCATTCTTTTTACTTGTTGTTTGTTGAGAATTTTCAAACTTGCGTCATATTGACCTTTGATACTCGTGTACCCCATGATTTTTGTTCGCGGTCCAATAAAGTAAATTCATTGAAAAGTGGGAGGATTACAAAGATGCTTATTTTGTCAAGGATGCTTTCTTTAGAGACGGGGATCTTGGACGCAAGGATCCCAAACTAATCCAAATTCAATGAAATGTGAATGGATGCAGATACAAAGAATACACAATTATTCATTGGTCATTTAATTAACATTCTCAATTTATCCTTGCTCACTGCTTCAGGGTATACACCAGAGTCGCTGTAAAGGCGCACGTGGAAAAAATCCTTTTCAGCTTCAGCTAAATCTGTCTGGAGACTTGGTGTGCCATTGACATATCTTGGCCTATAGGCCTACCTCGGCAATGAAGTGTGAAGTTTTAAGGGGATAGACATAACAAGTTAACAATCGATTAGAGCGGAGTAACTGATCAATAATCGGTGTGTATATCTTCATATACTCCGTGCGTACTCCTTTTATTTCATTTTACAAACACATGACTGAAGTTGATGACTGAATCAGTCAAATCAAGACACCATCGCACAGTGCCTGTCTGGTTGTCATGGGGGATTAGTGTTACTGAGCGGAGTAGTGGAGAGTGTTTTGTGTAAGGTAGACAAGGATTAGACGATCAGAAGAGCTAACCCCGGGGTCAGAGGCAAGTAAAAGACTCTCACAATTGTGCACCGGAAGTCCGGAACCATGACGTCAGTCCGGTTCCCCAAGCTTCGCCAGCCATGAAGCAAGTCGCACAGGTCCTAAACAAAATATAATATAGAAATGTGGGCAAGTTATCAAAGAAAGTATTTCAGATCGCCTTTTATCGTTTCTATCATCGTTTCTGGACCTTCACGCTTCAGTCCATCCGCGTGAGTGCTCTATAGGCTAATAACAGGTCAATAGCCAGGCATATAACCGTAACATCTGGCCTTTGCCTTACGGTCAATACCGAGCTGTTCATTCACAATTATGGCTGAGAGTTGGAAAATCTAAAAGTGTCTATAAACTATTTTAGTGTATCCTACATCCCACTTCTTATACAGTGATATTTTTGATTGGATTCCTATATATGGTGTACAAACTGGATTGTTACTCTGACAAAACATACTTAAACCAGCCCTAGTCTAAATTCAAATAATAGTCTATAGGCCACTGTTCTATTCAATTACCATAGGTCATCAAACTATTCATCCTCAACATTTGTACTCCTCTTGTCTAAGAGTTGTTCTCTGGAATCCAATCTTTAACGTAATAGAGGTAAAATGCGTTTATAAAAGCATCATCAGATAGAAATGACATGTATCGATTTAAATGTTGTTCTAACCTACCCTACTACACACAATGGAATCCCCACTACATTTGATTTGAGTCTTATCGTGTATCTAAAGTAGAGACGCACAAAGACTGGAGCAAGTCCATGGACCGTTTCCAAATCCAAAATAAACGTTCTGTAAGATTTCACCCACAATAATTACCCCATTCTTTGTGAAAAGTGTGTGTGAGAGAGAGAGAGAGAGAGAGAGAGAGAGAGAGAGAGAGAGAGAGAGAGAGAGAGAGAGAGAGAGAGAGAGAGAGAGAGACAACGGAGGCCCCTGACCATTAAATCTCCCCACCACGCGGCATTCTTATCTTGTAGACACCGATACATTCAGCACCAGGAAGCCTCCAACGCGCGTTAGTATTTGCCATCCAGTAAACCCCCGATCTCTTGCACTCGGTGTCCTAAATGTGGATAATTAGCATCACTTTATCACGCCTCCGCATATTTTCTTTTCGCTCCTAAAAACCTCTTCGCTGCCATTGGTTGCCTTTCTGTCACAGGAGATTATGGAGACAGATTGCAAAAACCGAATGTGCTGAAACCAGATTAGCACGGAATAGAAATAGCAACCGGGCCAATAAATTCCTCGCGAGGGCCTTATCGTGCAATTACACGTTGACATGTTTAACAATTTTTCAGCCTCTTAATCCTCCGCCCCTTCCAAGAGTTGACGTTTTGTGCCGTGTGTGTATGTGTTTGTGTGTGTGTGTGTGTGTGTGTGTTCGTGTGTGCGCGCGCGATGTTTTTCCACCCTAAATAGAATCCTCTAAATGTGAAATAAAACTGATAAAGACTTGGGAAACATTTGATAACAACATTTAGGTAGTTTGGATACAGACCAGTTTAGATAATACATATCACTGATTTGAACGCTATTCACTTAATGGGCGCATTCCAAAATAATCTGGGCCAATAGAGCACATGAGACCCAACAAGACGCTTGGTAATGGGCATGAATATTGGACATCAACTCGGGTTTGCATATTGTCAGTTGACAATCTATTAGATTTCAATATATAATATCACTAAAGCCCGAACATAAAGCTTCGGTCAATATTAATTTTCTTCATCGTCGGCTTGACTGACTGATATAGCCAGATACCATTATTCAAGCAACACTGACAGACAAAAGTTAAACAGAAGTATTTTAATGCGAAGATTTTATGGGAACATTTTTGGATGGCTCTATGTAATGTTAGTGATTTTTTGGGTTTTATAGTTGGCCCGCCGTCTGCAGCGGGTCTTCCGCTCTTGTGAAGCCTGGGTAGAGGTGATTGTGAGCAGCTCTGCTGGAATTTGGCTGGGCCTGGTCTTGGAGCGCTGCCCCATGCTGATTCCCCATGCATTGAACGGGGCCCTGTGTGTTTGTGTGTGTGTGTGTGTGTGGTGCTTGCGGTTGGAAAGTTTCACTCAGTCAACCGTGCTCTCATTGGCTTCACAAAGCAGATTACAGGCCTCAGCGAATTCCTGAAGGCAGCGAGATGCGACGCAGGTGCAAGGGAGACCAGGAACCCCTCATTGGCATAGCGGGGCAACCATTGGGGACAATCCACGGGACCACACAAAAACCCTCACACTCTGTCCGAGCACAGCCGAGGGCTTGAAATGCAATGCATGGAAAGAAACTAGAGAAAGATGGCATCACTTTGAGTATTCAGGAAAAAAACGTTAGTTACAGTTTGAAATTGATTATTTTTTATAGATGGGTCATCTTTCTTGCTTTTATTTTGATGTTAGGCTACATCTCTTCCCTCACCTGAACTGACTCATGAAATAATACTTTCGATAATTATATATTTCTGATAGGCATGTACTAAAGTTCATCACGTTGACAATAGGTGTATACATGTCCTGTAATTTCACTAAGCTATTTGCAAATTCCAAAATCATTATTTTACACAAAACTTGACAATTTATGACTAGGTTCTAGTTTCATTCCAATAGTGTTTTTTGGAAATTGTGAATGTCAATGAAAGCACATTACCATTCATAACCTTTAAATTATTTAAATCTCTTTCTTTCTTTCTCTTTACTTTCCCCCACAAAAAGCTCCAACGCAGTCAGCCTGTGACGGAAAGCAAAGAGCGCTAGACCTATGCCATCATGACTTTATATTCAATTAGAACAATTTCTAACTATCAATTACCGACGAAAGCCACAAAATCCCCCGGGGACCGGTAATCACCGTGACCGGTCTCAGTCCGTCCTCAGAGCCATTGAACAGTGCGGCAGGGGGACTGGGCATAATTAGGATTCTCAGCGCGTAGCCTTCCCTGGTGGAAGAATGACTGACTGTTGCCTTCTATTTGATTTTACAAGAGGCCTCTCTCTAAATGATCAAGCTATTATAGGCCTACCACGATTTCATGGCTAATCTTTCTGAAATTATCTTTTAAAATGTCGTGTTTATTGTCGTTGTTGTTTCTCTCTCTCTTCTGCATTTGAATTACACCTACAGTTCAGAAAAGTTCGTTTTCTGTCATTCCACAATTACCGTGGATGTGATTGAAGTGACGCATGTAGAAACACGCTGCTGCATTAGCCTCTGTTGCATTATAAGCCTTTATGGAGTCAGTAACGGTTTAAAATCAGAGGTAAGGGAGAACTCCCCAGTCTAACAATCTGAAGTGTCCGGATCAAGTCTAGGAGGGGGGGGGGGGGGGGGGGGGTTCTAGGAGTGTTTGAAAACGCCCCAATAGGACTCCATGGAAGCGGCGGCATTTGTGAGTTTTCCCCCCTCTAAATTTCAATGTTCATTCCGCTAAGGGAATCTGCCGAGTCCATCACCTGAGCTCCGAGCCCCAGTCACCCAGCTCAACCCCCGCCATCCTCGGGTGATTAGCGGACAAAAGAGGTTCCCCTGGACCGGTTATGGTAGTCAATCAAGCAGAACGGGCTATGCAAATGTATAAGAAAGGCGAGAAGATGGCGAACAGTGCTCCCAATTGTTCGGCACATTTCACAGCACCACGCAGCTGCACCTCTGTCCGGGATTTAAGTGTTCCTACTAGGATACCCCCTCCATCCTCCCCAGTCCCCACCCCAGATTGGAAGAAAGAATGAAACTAAAGAATGAAACTATTAAACGTTTGATACAAAAATTTATTTCTATTATAGGACCTATTTATCAAAATAACTACAATCAGGCTGTATAACACGTTAATGTTACTTATTAGTACTTACAAATAAATAAATAATGGACAATGTTCTCTATTGTTGCCTGCGTTTCAATAAACAATATGTTTAGGCCTACATGTAATTTCCCATTCTTCAAGCACAACAACTACATGTTTCCAGCATGCAGCACAGAAAACAAGGGGAATGTTAAGGTAGCCTAATGACCACTTAGGTGCTGTTCTATACAATTGCCACTAAGTAGATACTGTTCTCTCAGTTCATATCACTCCAGGCGTAAATACCCCCTTTACACCAAGCTGGGAGACCCACAGCCAGCAGGGAAAGCTCATAGAAGTAATTCTATTTCTGTCTAACCTTACATGGAGCTGTCCAGGTGCTGAAATTCCATATAGGCAGAGATCCCTGCAGATGCATTGTTTTAAGCCCTTACCTTAAACAACATACAGTGGGTGACTGACGATGACATTTTCCAATTCTGATTCTGATTTTAATTCTGTGAACTAAGAGCTTTTGGGTTATTATTTCTTTATGGAAAGGCAAACCTTCGCATTGAAAAGTAAATTATGATAAGAAATGTATGAATCTGTCAAATAAAATAATGATACAAAAAGGTGTAGGAATGGAAGATTGAAACATTCAACGTGGAGTTAATTCAAATCAAACCAACTGCTGCTCCAAGTGCCTATAAGCCAGGCCCAGCCAGCATGAGGCTCTCTGAGAAGTTGATCCACTTTTCAAAAACTATACCTGACCAAAAAAGTAGAGCATTTATCCCAACGTGAACACAACTTTGACTCACTCAGTAATCACTAATCACCCGGTCATAGGTGCTAGTGAGATGACTCTTTCTCTTTCCCTCCGGCGGGAGCTATAGAGCTGGAGCTGGAGCTGGGTAATTTGCAGATAGCAGGTGGGTCAAACTTCACACATTTCCCTCCACGTCTTGGCCTTTTTTCTGCCATTCCCCTGTCGAGCTGCCAAAAAATAAACGGCTGCAAATTAGCGTCAATTATGACGCTGGCTGTGTAATTTAGTGGCGTTTTGACACGGAAAGCCGGCAGATGTGGGGAAGTCAGAGAGAGCTGGTTCCCCTGGGGCCCTTAATTAAATCATACTAATCCACTGACCTGAGGGTTAAGGCACAGGGCAGAACTGCCTTAGTCTGCTGGAGACACTGGGAGAGGACAGGGTGAGAGAATGAGAAGGTGGTGAGAGGTGATGTACGTGTGTGTGCGTCTGGGTGTGTGAGAGAGAGTATGTAAGTTTATTTGCCTGTGTCTGAGCTTGTACAGTGCCTTCGGAAAGTATCCAGACCCCTTGACTTTTTCCACATTTTGTTACGTTACAGGCTTATTCTAAAATTGATTACATTGTTTATTTTCCTCATCAATCTACACCACATAATGACAAAGCATAAACATGTTTATAGAAATTTTGGCTGATTTATAAAAAAATATATATAAAAAAAAACAATTTACATAAGTATTCAGACCCTTTACTCAGTACTTTGTTGAAGCACCTTTGGCAGCAATTACAGAATCGAGTCTTCTTGGGTATGGCTCTACAATCTTGGCACACCTGTATTTGGGGAGTGTCTCCCATTCTTCTCTGCAGATCCTCTCAAGCTCTGTTAGGTTGGATGGGGAGTGTTGCTGCACAGCTATTTTCAGGTCTCTCCAGAGATGTTCGATCGGGTTCAAGGCCAGGCTCTGGCTGGGCCACTCAAGGTTCACTCAACATTCAGAGACTTGTCCCGAAGCCACTTCTATGTTGTCTTGGCTGTGTGCTTACGGTTGTTGTCCTACTGGAAGGTGAACCTTCGCCCCAGTCTGAGTGTTCTGGAGCTGGTTTTCATCAAGGATCTCGCTGTATTTGCTCCGTTCATCTTCCCCTCGATCCTGACTAGTCTCCCAGTCCCTGCCGCTGAGAAACATCTCCACAGCATGATGCTGCCACCACCATGCATCACCGTAAGGATGGTGCCAGGTTTCCTCCAGACGTGACGCTTGGCATTCAGGCCAAAGAGTTCAAGCTTGGTTTCATCAGACCAGAATCTTGTTTCTCATGATCTGAGAGTCTTTAGGTGCCTTTTGGCAAACTCCAAGCGGGCTGTCATGTGCCTTTTCTGAGGAGTGGCTTCTGTCTGGCCACTCTACCATAAAGTCCTGATTGGTGGAGTGCTGCAGAGATGGTTGTCCTTCTGGAAAGGTTCTCCCATCTCTACAGAGGAACTCCAGAGCTCTGTCAGAGTGACCACCTCCCTGACCAAGGCCCTTCTCCCATGATTGCTCAGTTTGGCCGGGCGGCCAGCTCTAGGAAGAGTCTTGGTGGTTCCAAACATCTTCCATTTAAGAATGATGGCGGCCACTGTGTTCTTGGAGACCTTCAATGCTGCAGAAATTTGTTGGTACCCTTCCCCAGATCTATGCCTCGACACAAACCTGTCTCAGAAATCTACAGACAATTCCTTCGACCGCATGGCTTGGTTTTTGCTCTGACATGCGCTGTCAACTGTGGGACCTTATATAGATATGTGTGTGCCTTTCCAAATCATGTCCAATCAATTGAATTTACCAGAGGTGGACTCCAATCAAGTTGTAGAAACATCTCAAGGATGATCAATGGAAACAGGATGCACCTGAGCTCAATTTTGAGTCTCATAGCAAAAGGTCTGAATACTTATGTAAATAAAGTATTTACGTTTTTATTTTTAATACATTTGCAAACATTTCTAAAAACCTGTTTTCGCTTTGTCATTATGGGGTATTGTGTACAGATTGCTGAGGAGTTTTTTTTATTTAATCCATTTTAGAATAAGGCTGTAACATAACAAAATGTGGAAAAAGTCAAGGGGTCTGAAGACTTTCCGGAGGCATTGTAAGTGTATTTGTCTGTGTGTGTGAACCTGTGAGTGTATTTGCCTGTGTGTGTGAACCTGTGAGTGTATTTGCCTGTGTGTGCGAACCTGTGAGTGTATTTGTCTGTCTGTGCGAACCTGTGAGTGTATTTGCCTGTGTGTGTGAACCTGTGAGTGTATTTGCCTGTGTGTGTGAACCTGTGAGTGTATTTGCCTGTGTGTGCGAACCTGTGAGTGTATTTGCCTGTGTGTGCGAACCTGTGAGTGTATTTGCCTGTGTGTGTGAACCTGTGAGTGTATTTGCCTGTGTGTGTGAACCTGTGAGTGTATTTGCCTGTGTGTGTGAACCTGTGAGTGTATTTGCCTGTGTGTGTGAACCTGTGAGTGTATTTGCCTGTGTGTGTGAACCTGTGAGTGTATTTGCCTGTGTGTGTGAACCTGTGAGTGTATTTGTCTGTGTGTGCGAACCTGTGAGTGTATTTGCCTGTGTGTGCGAACCTGTGAGTGTATTTGCCTGTGTGTACGAACCTGTGAGTGTATTTGTCTGTGTGTGTGAACCTGTGAGTGTATTTGCCTGTGTGTGTGAACCTGTGAGTGTATTTGCCTGTGTGTGTGAACCTGTGAGTGTATTTGCCTGTGTTTGTGAACCTGTGAGTGTATTTGTCTGTCTGTGCGAACCTGTGAGTGTATTTGCCTGTGTGTGTGAACCTGTGAGTGTATTTGTCTGTCTGTGCGAACCTGTGAGTGTATTTGCCTGTGTGTGTGAACCTGTGAGTGTATTTGCCTGTGTGTGAGCCTGTAAGTGTTTGTATTAGCCTGTGTGTACCCTTACATATGTTTATGTATGTGCCTACCGTGTGTTGGTGTTTGTGTGTTGAGACTGAGGCAATATGCAAATCTCAGGGAGGGGATTTGCCTAACCAGAGAGCCATGCTTGTTAGTGATACCCTGGCTAAAGATTTTCACAAACACCCACCTCCTTGATCCACTTTCATAGTTATTATTACACTGTCCGCACAGCGCAGAGGGAATCTTTACTGGCACCGCTACACCATGGATCCATCCGGGATTAAACATGTTGGTGGGAACAGTCAGGAGGTATTTACGTTTTCTCATTATAGCTTTATAATCTGACTCCTCGCTGTATAAACAACACACACATAGGCTTAGTCAGCCCAGGCAGTACCCCGATACTGTTTTACATCCTCTTCCTCTTCCATCTAGCTCATTTCTGACTTGGAGAGGATCCAATGGGATTTTACTATTCATTCTGGATTTCTTCTTGTACGGACATAACTATAGAACAATATATTTTAGCGCAAATCGTGGCTAAAAAGGAAATCACAAATGAATGTAATATGCGATGTGTGAGTTTGTACCCACTCCGCTGTTCAGAACTAAACAAATGACTGATCTTGAAATGTTGCTATTATGGAAGATGTGTGATCATGTTACTGCAGTCAGCAGCTACAGTAACTTTACACTGTTGTGAGTGGGACAATGTTTTAAATGCCCTAAACTCATGTTTTATAAGCCCATATAATAGAGAGTAAAGGAATCTGTTATAATTGTCTTATTCAGTATAGTGTTTATCCAAATACAAACTGATAAATTAAACTGAATAACAAAATGAAATAAATGTATTAATTTGATTGCGTATATTAAATCATCGTGTGATCGTGTGTGTGCGTGTGTGTGTGTGTGTGTGTGTGTGGGGGGGGGGGGGGGGGGGGGGGGTTGTTGGGGAATAGCCATCCAGTGTATCAGCATATGCAGAGAATGTACGTACCACAGCAAAAGGCTGTCTGGACCTCTTTAAAGTCACCTATCACATCATTAGGATCTTTTTGTTTACAAAGCCCTGCTCCACAAGCTTCCAACTTACCTAACTTCACTGTTAAGATTTAAAATGACAAGTTATCAAAGCCGTTCACAGGGTTGGTTTACTCTGGAGACTCTTTTGGTGTGTAGAGAGTTAGGTAAATCAGCCTTTAACTTCCTTGCACTGTATGTTTGGATTAATCTCCAAAAGACGTTTTGATTGGATGCTTTGATGTTGCTAGGGAAATTCAGACAGCTGACAGAGGATTTTTATAATGCTGAATGTGTTTGTTTTAAATGACTGTGTTTTGTATCTTAATGTGTATTTAATGTGTTTATTGTGTGTATTTATGTATCTACTGTATAGTTGCCTATTGATGTGTTCATTTTTATATTGTGCAGAGCTTATTTGCAAAAGAGACTTTAGTCTCAATATGAGTCCCCTGTTGAAATAAAGATCAATAAAATACACATTGACACTGGAATTGCCACAATTGATCCACATTCTAGTAAGCAAAACAACACTATAGCCAGCAAACCAAATCCAAGGTGAGTGTATGGTGAGAGATTCAAAGGGACATACACAACAAGGCTACCCATCCCTGTAGCTGTGGGGAGTTATCACACAACAGCAGAGTGTTGAGAAATGCCTTCAAAACCATTTGAAGATGTATTAGTGGTTCCTCCATTCCAATGGAAGCCCAATGAGAAGTACATGGGTGTTTTTTTAGCACCTCCAGATTCCCAGCGTTGCTAAGGTGCTTTGGGGAACGGATTAGACAGTGCTGGCAGAGGGGAGCAAGCCTTGCTGATTTCCTACCAGCAAGAGGAGACAAAGAAGGAAGGAGAGAGAGGAGGAGGAGAAGAAGTGAGGGGGAATGAAGGGAGTAAGAAGAACAGGTTGTATAAACATGAGGGGAGAAGAGAGAACAGAGCGACTCTAAACAGTAATTAACACAGAGGAAAGGAAGGTTTCACCGTCTCACCACCAACGGTGTGATACCTGTCACCGTACGCGTGCACGCACACACGCATGCGCGCACACACACACACACGTACACACAGACATACACACACACGTGCTCTTTTTACCTCTTCAGGCACTCTTACTCAAGACAATCTCACAACTTATTCCCTTGCAGTGACATCACAATAGGTTGAGGTCATGTAAACTGTTAGAGATGACATCACAATAAGGTAAGGTCATGTAAACTTTTAGAGATGACATCACAATAAGGTAAGGTCATGTAAACTGATAGAGGTGACATCACAATAAGGTAAGGTCATGTAAACTTTTAGAGATGACATCACAATAAGGTAAGGTCATGTAAACTGATAGAGATGACATCATAATAAGGTAAGGTCATGTAAACTGTTAGAGATGACATCACAATAAGGTAAGGTCATGTAAACTGTTACAGAGATGACATCACAATAAGGTAAGGTCATGTAAACTGTTACAGAGGTGACATTACAATAAGGTAAGGTCATGTAAACTGTTGCAGAGGTGACATCACAATAAGGTAAGGTCATGTAAACTGTTACAGAGATGACATCACAATAAGGTCTATGTAAGGTCATGAAACTGTTCTACTCATCTATTTCATCATTCATCCGTTTTCTCAACAGGTTAACAGACAGCACAAGTCAGAGAGCTTGTCCAGGGCCAAGGGGGTCAGACCAAGCCGGCAGGCCTCTTTGATAGGTGGAGCCCTGTTGCAGAGGTGACATCACAATAAGGTAAGGTCATGTAAACTGTTACAGAGATGACATCACAATAAGGTCTATGTAAGGTCATGAAACTGTTCTACTCATCTATTTCATCATTCATCCGTTTTCTCAACAGGTTAACAGACAGCACAAGTCAGAGAGCTTGTCCAGGGCCAAGGGGGTCAGACCAAGCCGGCAGGCCTCTTTGATAGGTGGAGCCCTCTCTCTCTGCAGCGTCCTATTACAGCAGGGAAGGAACTGGATATGGCCCTGTTTGTAAAACTTGACACAATGAACTTGACAGACAGACAGATTTCTCCTCTCTCCCCGCCCGTTTAGGGTTACTGTGATCTCATTATGGGGCTTGAAAGGGGACAGGTAATGCTAGCTGGGGTGGCATGGCGTGGCTCTAGCAGGGCCCCGGCCCCAAGACTTTATTCTCCAACCCAAGCCTTGATTACCTGAACCGCCCAGGCTCCATTTCAACCACTTATCTCAGGCAGAAATAATCATCTGATCAGCCACTGCCAGGGCCACAGGGGGCCACAGAGAGAGACAGGCTGCAGGGGCATCAGGTCATTTTCCAGCAGGTTAAATACTATCCGGCCTCAGAACCATACTGTGTGGTGATAGACAACTCATCTATACATGTATGGACAATGGCAATAACAGAGTTGGTTTAAGAATATACAGAATGAATACATAGTCTACATGCAACACCCGATCTGTTTTGGATCAAAATATTACCTTGTAATGATGTGTCAGAGCATTCACACTAACTACTGCATCCTTTATGCCGTCCTTACTGGCACCATATAAATATCATTCAAATTCTGTGACTGGCACCCTTACTGAACGATAACTGTGCTTTCTTGAATAGATTTGTTATTCACTTCCCAGCCGCTGTAAGTGGTGTGTGTTCTGTAACGTTCAATTGGCCGGGATGCGAAAATATCGAACAAAAACGCTGCACGGAAACCACCATAACAGACATTGAAAAAAGCATATTGCATGAAAGGAAGTAGGGAAGGAGGCTTCGGGAGGGAGCATTTGAGTGTATTTTTGACCTCCCTGAGGAAAGTGGCTGAAACTCCAACCTCTCAATCGCTACAGTCCTATTCTCCTGTACCAATTTAGCGGGGCCCCCTGCGTCCCTGCCTAGCCTCTAACACAGAGCCAGGGACAATAGGCCCCCACTGTGCTGGTCTGCCTGGCTCTCAGCTGCCAGGAGAAGTGCATGCTGGAGCCACAGGGACGCATTATGGACATATTATTCTGCCCCACAGTCTACCAGGGCCTGGCCCAGTGGCCCCTCATGGCCTCCAACGGCCCTCCAGCCACACTAAGTGCAGAGAAGGGAATTAAGTGACATTTTCTCCGAAGTTGTGACCTTTGTTTTTGCATTGACTCGAGCGACATTAAAAACACACAGGCACACACATACATTTACAAGTACACACACTCTCTTCCACGCATACACACACATTCTGCAAGTATACTAGAACACAGAGAGAAAAAACGAAATATCTGAAGTGCTTATGTTTCTCTCTGTACACACACACACACACACACACACACACACACACACACACACACACACACACACACACACACACACACACACACACACACACACACACACACACACACACACACATATGCGCACACACACGCACACGCACACACACACAACTCCAGCACATGTTGAGCAGATGAATAAGGGGTGTATCTGCAGATGCTGCACAGAGAGATGAAGTTAATGAACACAGCTTAGTTATTCTCTTGTCTGTCTGTCTTTCGTGCACCAATGAGATCCCAACTCCTCCACTCAGCACCGCTTTGCTTCCGCTGCTGCAGCCCAGATTCTGTGCCTCTCCCTGGGCTTGGCTCCCATCCATCTGGGGGATACTGGAAGCTGTCAGGCTGTGAAACAATTCCACAGGAGCCTTCCTTCCTTCACTGGGGTGGAGGAGACAATGTTCCTCTTAGTGTGGGATACAGTCACTTCCGTCACAGTTCAACAACCAACACATTCTGGATATTTGAAGGTGGGGGGCGTCAGATCTGAGCATACCCAGAGTTTGTGAAAATTGGTAGAATATTCTCGGAGTTGTTTCATCTACTTTTATCGCAGAGCTCAGAATGGTTGTATAGAGAACATCCAGAACATTCTGGAAACTGGCCTGATGAAGAAGAGTGATTTGTAGTGATAGTCAGTTAGACAGCATTTTGACACCATCAGAATGTCACCTTGAAAGTCTGTTGTGACCAGACTGAGAGCCAGTCTGTGTGGTAGGATTCAGACCTTCAAAGGGCGTCTATTACCTCTGTCCATCTGGCTACTACTTGGCTAGGGTACACAGCTGTGTCCAGGGAATCCTCATCGTCTCCAGGTGGATTCAAAGGATCAAATAAATGACATATATGATATTCTTTCATTTCACCCCAATGTCTCTTTCCCTAAGATTGCCTTCCGATCAATCTGTCCCACACAGACAGACAGCCAGCCAGACAGACACACAGACAGCCAGCCAGCCAGACAGACAGACAGAAGACTCACAGACAAGTCAGCCAAGACAAGACAAGACTTGATTCACACAGACTCGCTCTTTACAGCTATAAAAACTCCTCCAAACTAGAGAGCAAGTCATGTACTCTTCATCGCAGGCTAAACGAGCATCATTATCATAGGGACCGTCTTCTCTTCTCTCCGCAATTGATAGATCAGCAATCAGCCCCTGAACAGTCGGCTCCCCTCTGGCTCCGAATCATTTTGTACCTTTTAACCTCGGAGCAGAGCAGCCCCAGCTTTTAGTTTGACAGGCAGTAAGAGCCAGGAGAGTCTGTGTAATGGGATGCTCACAGCAGGGTGGATCTGCCTGAGTCTGCCTGACTGTAGCAGGGGAACAGGGGAGAGGAGAGAGGACAGGAGAGAGGGGTAGGAGAGAGGGAGAAAGGGAGAGAGGGATAGAGGGCCCTGGCTGCATAATGTCATGTGACTGCAGGAGAATATGGATCAGAGGGAAGATGATAGAGTGGATAGGTCGAGAGCTTAAAACTGGCTTCTGTGGATGGTGAATAGAAGGGCTAGATGAGATGGAGGGAGGGAAGAGGAGAGAGCGAGATAGAGTGAGGCTGTCTCACCTCAACTCAACTGTGGGGCCTCCAAGCCCAGAGATGACACGGCTCTTTTGTAGTTGAAAATAAAAAGTGAGAGTGTACGCTAACCTGTCTTTCTTTTATCCCTTCTTTCTTCCTGAAGGAAAGGAGACGAGCAGAGGGATCCGTTTCAGACTATTGAGATGAACCGTGGGTAGAGAGAAAGCACTGTAACAGTTCCCATGTGCTGTGAAGTAACACTATCCCCTCTTGAGTGAGGAACCCATGAAATGTACCTAAGGAGAACCACGACACAGGATGTCACCTAAAGTATTGAAACAGGGCAGGGAGTTGGAGACAGTACAGATATGGAAACGTATAGATCACCCAACGTCAAGACTGATGTGCTACTCTACAATTGGTATCTTCATAGTGCAGTGACTCTGACTGGGTAAACTCCCAGCCCCCGGCTTCTCTCTCTCTCTACACACAACACTGGATCTGAGAAAAAGAGAAATATCTTTGTTTTGAATCTGATGATAACTGTTTATTTTACAAGCTGTCGAGAAAAAGTCTCCCTCCTGACTTCCTCTTGGGGGTTTTTAGATGCAATAAAACAACGCCTCACTTTCCTCTCATCGCGTTGCCACTAACACACAGCCTGACACTAATGTATGTTGGTGATAAAACATCAAGCCTCCCGGTACTCCCCTGTGACTTCCTGACTAACACAGACAGCCAGAAGAGTCACATTCCACACAACGCTATGAATAAAATCATTTATTCTGCTTCTGTTTATCTTGTTTTGTTCTACTGCGCTATTTTGTATTTTTCTACTCCCAATGTGACTTCCTAAGAAGATTAAAGAAAGTTAATTTAGTACATTTACCTTCTAGATATAAATTAGGACCACAGGAGGTTGGCGGTTCCTTAATTGGGTAGGAAGAGCTCGTGGTAATGACTGGAGTGGAATCAGTGGAATGGTATCATATACATCAAACATATATGTGTGTGATGTCATTCCATTTGCTCCATTCCGGACATTATTATGAGCCGTCCTCCCCTCAGCAGCCTCCTGTGATTAAGACCTAAAAGGTACTGGAGGCCATACATCCATTCTTTTCCTGAAAACATAAGGTTGGACCAACCGACAAAGAGGACTTAGGGACTACTTGGACCTGCAGTAGGCCTAGGTCCTACATCAATACATCAACACAAAGGAGTGGTCATTACATTAACTTTGATCAGGGCCACTTCCTAATTAGTGATAAATAAGACCTATGTGTATGTACGTTAAGTACCCATACAGCCTTCTAATCAAGCGCTCCCAGTTGACGGTGTTATTGTTCGATGGTAGGACCGCCGCTTGGCTTTACTGGGATCTGTTGTTCCACCACGACTAATTGCCTGATCGACGGCTCAGATAAACTCACCTTATCGGGTGGCTAGGCTAACTACAGCCCACTCCATCTAATGAGCTAGAGGCCAGGTTGTAAAGAAAGAGTGAAGAAAGGGGTTTTATACTCCTAGACTTTATTTAGTGTGGTTATCAATTCTAATACTTATAAAGGGACAAAGACCTCCTCACCAATGTTTAGCTGACCTTTTTATGTTCGGTTATATCGCAGTTTAATTCACTTGGATTTGTTGATTTAGTCACTGTTCAACTACAGTATTTATTTGTGTGATAAACTTCGTATAAAACGTTATGTTGTTTCCGGTGGGTTGTTTAATCTGAGGTTTACCTGCCTGACTTGCATGACATTTGATGGTGATTGGCCTCACCTGTCCAGGTATCCCAGAGTTCCTGCTGTGGCCCTGGGACCATGGCCAAGGCCTGTCAATCAGCTGTAAGTCAATCCCGTGGGCTCGGGCTGGGCGGGGGATCGTGTTCAAGCTGGTGGGGATCTGCGCGGGGATCGGCGTGGCACCAAACCGCCGACACTATTTACAAGGCCAAACTTAAACAGGCTCATATTCACCGTGCTGCCGATGGGACTAGATAAAGCTGTTCTCCCTCCCAGCAGCCCAGCAGGTCAGCACTGAGACACACAGCCGCCCTGCAGGAAACTGACCCTCTTAGCTCCTGTTGCTCAACAATATACTCTATACCTCACTCAGTGTTTTTCTCTCTCTCAGTCACACACCCTGCTTCTCACTGTATCACTCTCTATGTCCTCTCTCTCCTTTATCTTCCACCTCTCTGTCTGTCTCTCTCTCCTTTATCTTCCACCTCTCTCTTTGTCCTCTCTCTCCTTTATCTTCCACCTCTCTATGTCCTCTCTCCTTTATCTTCCACCTCTCTCTCTATGTCCTCTCTCTCCTTGATCTTCCACCTCTCTGTCTGTCTCTCCCTCCTTTATCTTCCACCTCTCTCTTTGTCCTCTCTCTCCTTTATCTTCCACCTCTCTATGTCCTCTCTCCTTTATCTTCCACCTCTCTATGTCCTCTTTCTCCTTTATCTTCCTCCTCTCTCTCTTTGTCCTCTCTCTCCTTTATCTTCCACCTCTCTCTATGTCCTCTCTGTCTGTCTCTCTCTCCTTTATCTTCCACCTCTCTCTCTGTCTCTCTCTCTCCTTTATCTTCCACCTCTCTCTCTATGTCCTCTCTCTCCTTTATCTTCCACCTCTCTGTCTGTCTCCCTCTCCTTTATCTTCCACCTCTCTCTCTTTGTCCTCTCTCTCCTTTATCTTCCACCTCTCTCTCTGTCCTCTCTCCTTTATCTTCCACCTCTCTCTCTTTGTCCTCTCTCTCCTTTATCCTCCACCTCTCTCTCTGTCCTCTCTGTCTCTCTCTCTCCTTTATCTTCCACCATCCTCTCTGTAACTAGCATGTAGAGGAACTAATCCTGTAACTAGCATGTAGAGGAACCAAACTGGGACTCAACATGTAGTTGATGCTAACAGGACCTGTGTTTACCCTAGTTGATGCTAACAAGACCTGCGTTTACCCTAGTTGATGCTAACACGACCTGTGTTTACCCTAGCTGATGCTAACAGGACCTGTGTTTACCCTAGTTGATGCTAACACGACCTGTGTTTACCCTAGCTGATGCTAACAGGACCTGTGTTTACCCTAGTTGATGCTAACACGACCTGTGTTTACCCTAGCTGATGCTAACAGGACCTGTGTTTACCCTAGTTGATGCTAACACGACCTGTGTTTACCCTAGCTGATGCTAACAGGACCTGTGTTTACCCTAGTTGATGCTAACACGACCTGTGTTTACCCTAGCTGATGCTAACAGGACCTGTGTTTACCCTAGCTGTGTCACAAATGACACCCTATTGCCTATGGGCCTTGGTCATCTGTGGCGCACTACATAGGGAATAAGCTCCCATTTGGGATGCACAGCCTCAGTTTTTCTAGATGTGATTTGAGTTCATTGTTAACAAGGTGATGTCGATGATTTGGTTAAGAGGGCCATAATGGAAATAATTATTTGGATCATAAACAGGAGTTAACTGATTAAGCAGTGTGTGTAATATTTCTAAATGAAACTAAAGTGAACTAGCGAACTAACTACACTGTCTAACCATAGATCTGGTGTAGTTCCCTGCCCCAGGTCAGCCCTTAACCTCCTGCTCTGAACCACTCCAGCCTCACAGTCACCTGTGTTTAGTGTCGCAGTGATCCACCATGGCAACTTAAAGTCTCTGCTTAGAGGGCGTGGGCCGTATCAATGGTCCCCGAAGTCAAAACCTTTAATTCAGCTGTATTGTTCTCCTAATCCTCTCCTGTCCATCATGGCTCAGTAAGTGTCTCTGCTGCTGGCCGCCCGCAAGAACGGGAGGAGGAGGAACTTTCATCTTGGATCGAGTGACTGGGAATGGAGGAGTGCTCGGCCAAGGTACGGTGGCTGTGTGGCTGTCCCTGGGCTATAGGCACCCTTGGGACCCTCCCTCCTCCTCCCCTCCTTCTCCTCCCTCCTTTATTCCTTCCTTATTCCCCAGCTCTGGCTGCCTGCTGCCCGCTGCCCAGACAGACAACAAACTGAATTATCAGAGGTATCAGTGACTGCCGTCTGGACAATAGCCTGTTACCCCTCACCACCACAACTACAACAATCACCCCACACACACACACACACACACACACACACACACACACACACACACACACACACACACACACACACACACACACACACACACACACACACACACACACACACACACACGAAAACACAGTCTAAGGGGCATAATAAAACAAATCTAAATATATATAAAAAGGGGGATTAAATATGATGCTGGTAGTGTTATTTGACAGTCTCCAATTCTATCTGCTAATGTCATAGCTGATCTATCCCCTAAAACACACATTCTACAGTATATATACATCTTTACATCATCGTAGCCATGGATATAGAGCCCCGATATATTGTCTAAGATGGTAACTAACTAGATTTATGCTAGGATAACCTCTACTGGATCTCAGCTGAATTCAGCCATTGTGTCTCTAGACTGAACCACCTTAAGTCCTCCAGAGCTCTGTAAAGTCTCTCTTCCTCTCTCTCTCTCTCCCTCTTTCTCTATATCTCTCTTCCCCCTCTCTCCCTCTCTCTCTCTCCCCCTCTCTTTCTCTCTCCCCCCTCTCTTTCTAACCCTTTCTCTTCTCTCTCTCTCTCTCTCTCTGTCTCTCCCCCCTCTCTTGGCCCCCTCTCTCTCTCTCTCTCTCCACATCCTCGCTACATCACTCAAGAGAGTATTGGATCGATGAGTGGATACTGAATGCACTGTCCAAGGCTGCTAGCAGATCAATCGATAGAGACCTTCTCTGGTTTGGCATCTCCTCCAGTACAAACAGAAGTCTTTATGATATTGTGGGTGCGAAGAGAAATGTCGGCTGTGTGTGGGAGGGGTGTTGGGGAACGTTCATCCTCGACAGATGCAGAGATTCAACCTTGAGAAGGCAGAGACACGAAAGAGCGAGGGAGCGATAGAGAGAGCGAGAGAGAAAAAAGGTCCAGGCCTTTGTCTTCAATTAAAAGCGGTGGAGCGCTAGCTGAAACCTGGCATGAATAGAGGGAAATAGCTCAACATGCCTCTCCAATCACAACAACTAGATATGAATGTAAAATATGTGCAAGGTTAGTAAACAGTGTCATCGTGTCTGGGCCTTGAATGCCTTGTATTATGCCGCTAAAGCCACATTTAGAAGTCTGGATTTCCTGGCTAATGAGTTCAGAACCTCTCCTCCTCCTCCACCTCTCCTCGATCCTCTCTGTCGCTCCTGTTGTTCTTCAGCCACTTCTTCTTTCAGGGCAACAGGAGAGAAAAGGTTGTGGCACCCTCAGACGCCGTGGCCTTGCTCTCTGTTCCTCTCTCTTTCTAGCTGTTTCTCTTCCTGAAACGGACGGATGAGGGGCTCTTTGGGAAACAACGCTCAACATTGAATATTCAGTACAGACTGACTGCTTGGAGATACAAAATACCCATGATGATTAAAAGAAAGAAGAGATTGTATATCTTTGAGGTCCAGACAGACTGCATATACAGCTAACTAACCCCTCAACCTGGCCACTGTTCTAGCATGTCAGTCAAAGAGGGTGCTTTCAATAAGGTCCTCCTGGATTCCACTGCAATTATGTTTTTGTCAAATCTCTGTCATCTCAAAGGTTGAATAAAGGTTAAATGAAACAGAATTGAAATAGAGCATATGCCACAAAACTGTTCTTCCTAAACACACCAATATCCACTCAGGTCAGATGTCACCTGCTACAGGATGTGATGGAAAGACAAGAAAAATCTTCAATAGTAGGGTGGAAGAGAGGGGTGGGGGTTGGAGGGTGCTGGAGACGGGTGGGGGTTGGGGGGTTAGAGAGGGTTGTTGGGGGAAGGGGGGTTACTCTCAGCACCTGGTAATTAAAATGTCTAATCACAAGCAATTAGCTGCGCCAGAGAGACTTCCCCGTGTCCTAACTGGGCGCCCCAACAACCCTTCATTTTGGGGAGGTGAAGAAGAAGAAAGGAGAGGAGAATAATTGTGGTTATCTCCTGAGGAGGAACGTTCAGGAGGAGAGAAGCCACCCAGTATTTAGTCCTGAAGAAGAGCAGAGCCACAAAGGAGGAAGAACATCTGCTGAAGGTTTCTGGTGGAGCCAAGAGATCACCGGGGCCAGGTGCAAATGTTTAGGACGACCCTGTACTGGGATGGAGGTCCTTTTTCTCTGTCTGTCTCTCTCATTGTTTCTGTGAGAGTCTCTCTCTCTCTCTCTCTCTCTCTCTCTCTCTCTCTCTCTCTCTCTCTCTCTCTCTCTCTCTCTCTCTCTCTCTCTCTCTCTCTCTCGCTTTCTCTCTCTCTCTCTCTCTCTCTCTCTCTCTCTCTCTCTCTCTCTCTCAACTCATTTTCATCATCCTCTTTTTCTTTGTTTCAGTCAGACTGAGCATGCAGGCAGCCCAGGTGGGATATGCATCCTGTCCTGGCCTCAACTGTGTGCGTGCCAAGCACAATTGGTAAGTAATGTGGAGCACATAGTGTAGACTACTGGTGTCTACAGACCCCTGGGGGTCCGCTGACAGATCTCAACATTAAGCTGAAGTCGGAAGTTTCAACCGCTCCACAAATGTCTTGTTAACAAACTATAGTTTTGGCTAGTCGGTTAGGACATCTACTTTGTGCATGACACATGTAATGTTTCCAACAATTGTTTACAGACAGATTATTTCACTTGTAGTTCACTGCATCACAATTCCAGTGGGTCAGAAGTTTACATACACTAAGTTGACTGTGCTTGGAAAATTCCAGAAAATGATGTCATGGCTTTAGAAGCTTCTGATAGGCTAATTGACATGATTTGAGTCAATTGGAGGTGTACCTGTGGATGTATTTCAAAGCCTACCTTCAAACTCAGTGCCTCTTTGCTTGACATCATGGGAAAATCAAGAGAAATCAGCCAAGACCTCAGAAAAAAAGTGTAGACCTCCACAAGTCTGGTTCATCATTGGGAGCAATTTCCAAATGCCTGAAAGTACCACGTTCATCTGCACAAACAATAGTATGCAAGTATAAACACCATGGGACCACGCAGCCATCATACTGCTCAGGAAGGAGACGCATTCTGTCTCCTAGAGATGAACGTACTTTGGTGCGAAAAGTGCAAATCAATCCCAGAACAACAGCAAAGGACCTTGTGAAGATGCTGGAGGAAACAGGTACAAAAGTATCTATATCCACAGTAAAACAAGTCCTATGTCGACATAACCTGAAAGGTCGCTCAGCAAGGGAGAAGCCACTGCTCCAAAAC
>NC_052313.1:51844598-51854598 GCF_016432855.1 Salvelinus namaycush
TGCCTGTCTGTACACTGGCTGATCCCTGCCTGTCTGTACACTGTCTGATCCCTGCCTGTCTGTACACTGTCTGAACCCTGCCTGTCTGTACACTGTCTGAACCCTGCCTGTCTGTACACTGTCTGAACCCTGCCTGTCTGTACACTGTCTGAACCCTGCCTGTTTGTCTGATCCTTGCCGGTCTGTCTGATCCCTGCCTGTCTGTACACTGTCTGTCTGTCTGATCCCTGCCTGTCTGTACACTGTCTGTCTGTCTGTCTGTCTGTACACTGTCTGATCCCTGCCTGTCTGTACACTGTCTGTCTGTCTGTCTGTACACTGTCTGATCCCTGCCTGTCTGTACACTGTCTGTCTGTCTGTCTGTACACTGTCTGATCCCTGCCTGACTGTACACCGACTGTCTGTCTGTCTGTCTGTCTGTCTGTCTGTCTGTCTGTCTGTCTGTCTGTCTGTCTGTCTGTCTGTCTGTCTGTCTGTCTGTCTGTCTGTCTGTCTGTCTGTCTGTCTGATCTCTGCCTGTCTTCTGTCTGCTGTCTGTACACTGTCTGATCCCTGCCTGTCTGTCTGTCTGATCTCTGCCTGTCTGCATATCTGTCTGATCCCTGCCTGTCTGTCTGTCTGATTCTTGACTGCCTGTCTGTCTGTCTGATCCATGCCTGTATGTCTGATCCTTGCCTGTCTGTCTGTCTCTGTCTGTGAGAGGGGAGGCGTAGCCCCTCAAAGACAACATTGTTATTGATGACGCCTGCTCCTCTTGATAAGAGGAGGCGTAAAATCAATCAACTTGATTGGGGGCCAAAAGGGAGAGGGAAGAGAAGGAAGGAAGAGGAGGGAGAGGGTTGGAGACGGAGGGAAGAGAAGGAAGGAAGAGGAGGGAGAGGGTTGGAGACGGAGGGAAGAGAAGGAAGGAAGAGGAGGGAGAGGGTTGGAGACGGAGGGAAGAGAAGGAAGGAAGAGGAGGGAGAGGGTTGGAGACGGAGGGAAGAGAAGGAAGGCTGTCCTTGTTCCTGGCAGACAGCCTCATTCTAATCGGGGAAGAGGGAGAGAGCAGAGAGGAGAAAGAAGACAGCAGAGAGGAGAAAGAAGACAGCAGAGAGGAGAAAGAAGACAGCAGAGAGGAGAAAGAAGAGAGCAGAGAGGAGAAAGAAGAGAGCAGAGAGGAGAAAGAAGAGAGCAGAGAGGAGAAAGAAGAGAGCAGAGAGGAGAAAGAAGACAGCAGAGAGGAGAAAGAAGGGAGCAGAGAGGAGAAAGAAGACAGCAGAGAGGAGAAAGAAGACAGCAGAGAGGAGAAAGAAGACAGCAGAGAGGAGAAAGAAGACAGCAGAGAGGAGAAAGAAGGGAGCAGAGAGGAGAAAGAAGACAGCAGAGAGGAGAAAGAAGACAGCAGAGAGGAGAAAGAAGACAGCAGAGAGGAGAAAGAAGAGAGCAGAGAGGAGAAAGAAGAGAGCAGAGAGGAGAAAGAAGACAGCAGAGAGGAGAAAGAAGAGAGCAGAGAGGAGAAAGAAGACAGCAGAGAGGAGAAAGAAGACAGCAGAGAGGAGAAAGAAGACAGCAGAGAGGAGAAAGAAGACAGCAGAGAGGAGAAAGAAGACAGCAGAGAGGAGAAAGAAGACAGCAGAGAGGAGAAAGAAGACAGCAGAGAGGAGAAAGAAGACAGCAGAGAGGAGAAAGAAGAGAGCAGAGGAGAAAGAAGACAGCAGAGAGGAGAAAGAAGAGAGCAGAGAGGAGAAAGAAGACAGCAGAGAGGAGAAAGAAGACAGCAGAGAGGAGAAAGAAGAGAGCAGAAAAGTGACAGTGATGTGAAAAAAGATATACACTACCGTTCAAAAGTTTGGGGTAACTTAGAAATGTCTTGTTTTTGAAAGAAAAGCTATTTTGTTGTCCATTAAAATAACATCAAATTTTAATGGAATATCTACAACGGCTGATTTTTAATGGAATATCTACATAGGTGTACAGAGGCCCATTATCAGCAACCATCACTCTTGTGTTCCAATGGCAAGTTGTGTTAGAAAATCCAAGTATATCATTTTAAAAGGCTAATTGATCATCAGAAAACCCTTTTGCAATTATGTTAGCACAGTTGAAAACTGTTGTTCTGATTAAAGAAGCAATAAAACTGGCCTTCTTTAGACTAGTTGAGTATCTGGAGCATCAGCATTTGTGGGTTTGATTATAGGCTCAAAATGTCCAGAAACAAAGCACTTTCTTCTGAAACAGTGAAGAGGTGACTCCGGGATGCTGGCCTTCTAGGCAAGAGTTCCTCTGTCCAGTGTCTGTGTGGTTTTGCCCATCTTAATCTTTTCTTTATATATATTTCTTTGCAACTCTGCCTAGAAGGACAGCATCCCGGAGTCGCCTCTTCACTGTTGATGTTGAGACTGGTGTTTTGTGGGTACTATTTAATGAAGCTGCCAGTTGAGGACTTGTGAGGCATCTGTTTCTCAAACTAGACACTCTAATGTACTTGTCCTCTTGCTCAGTTGTGCGCCGGGGCCTCCCACTCCTCTTTCTATTCTGGTTAGAGGCAGTTTGCGCTGTTCTGTGAAGGGAGTAGTACACAGCGTTGTACAAGATCTTCAGTTTCTTGGCAATTTCTCGCATGGAATAGCCTTCATATCTCAGATCAAGAATAGACTGACAAGTTTCCAAAGAAAGTTATTGGTTTCTGGCCATTTTGAGCCTGTAATCGAACCCACAAATGCTGATGCTCCAGATACTCAACTAGTCTAAAGAAGGCCAGTTTTATTGCTTCTTTAATCAGAACAACAGTTTCAGCTGTGCTAACATAATTGCAAAAGGGTTTTCTGATGATCAATTAGCCTTTTAAAATGATATACTTGGATTAGTTAACACAACGTGCCATTGGAACACAAGAGTGATGGTTGCTGATAATGGACCTCTGTACGCCTATGTAGATATTCCATTAAAAATCAGCTGTTTCCAGCTACAATGATCATTTACAAAATTAACAATGTCTACACTGTATTTCTGATCAATTTTATGTTATTTTAACGGACCAAAAAAATTGCTTTTCTTTTAAAAATAAGGACATTTCTAAGTGACCCCAAACTTTTGAACGGCAGTGTGTGTTCTAAATGTTTGATAGCTCCTGCCTCGACCTGGTCTCACTTGAAAAACACATCAGGAAAACATATTCTTTACGTATTGTAACCAGAAAATAGAATTGAGATAAAGGCTAAGTGAATATAAATGCATGGGTCTCCCATACGCAGAACTCTGTCATCATTTATTTCATATTCAGGTCTGGCTCTTCTGATTTCAAAGTGTCCTTTCTGATCGGTGTGATTAGAACTGAATTGGCATATTATATTTTCAACGTGGTCTCATAACTGAAGAGCTTCTGAAAATGATGCTTCCAAATCGCGTAGGCTTTCATCTTGATCCTCCCTGTCTTCTTACATTACAGTAAAATAGTCCCCTAACATGATTAACAATAGAAATTGCATGTCTTTTTCTCCTTATTAGAATGGGAATAAATAGCAATACGTTGCCACTGGCACTTGGAAGCCATTCAACATTCTGGAATGGAACTGAATCCAAATAGGATTTAGGGAGTTATGATTCTAATAGAACACTTAGAAGTGATGAACAAACTCCTTATTGGGTAGAGTTGAGGGACTATTGTCATCCTCCGTTTGTCATGAATGCCCCCCATGGTTCTTACTATTCAATCAAAACACTGATCTAACTTTGAATAGAGCCACAGTACGCAGCCTCCTGTCTTCTTTCCCCTGAGGCATATATCAGCCTTATTGAAATACAGCTTATTTCGCTCTGATCATAATATCTTTCAGAATGTGTAGTAATGATGGCACAGTGATATACAAAACAACAGGGCTGTGTTTTGTAGAAACATGTGTTTTGTAGAAACATGTGTTTTGTCCAGCAATGTAAAACTGATGCGGCTAAATCACGTGTCAAATGATAAAAGCTCTGTATGGTTATTGTTAGTCAAATTTTATTAGTCCTTATACAGTACATCTCTCACATTCGTAGTGAGACAAAGGGGATGTCATGGTATAATATAGAATTAATGAACATTATTGATGTATCTATAGGCTTACATAGAGTGAGATGCATGCACAGTACATTGAGGATGTTTGGACTGTAATTGCGCTATTTTGCTCTCAACGAGTCCCTCTTAAATTGCTCCTTATAGGGGAATAATAAAGTTGTATTGTGTTGTATTGTGTTGTGTAGTCACATCGAGATGAGCTCCCAAAGGCTATGGAATGGAATTTCTGCACAATTGACTCCATCAAGGCGGGAGGTTAGAGGTGTTGTGAAGCTTTCTGCTCCTGCTCCCATTCTAGTCACTTCCTGATTTGAGTAAGCGTTCAGGGGCCATCGTGCCGGGCCCTCAGAGTCACAGGTGTCATAGTAACTGTCACAGGTTCCGCCTTAATGGCTCCTGGGGTGAGACGGGTCATACAGCTTCATCTGGAGCCAACACTCCCAGGCCCGCATCAGGTCACCCTCGTTTGGGTGCAGGTAGAGACTTGGAATTTGGATTGGACTTTATTCAAATGCAAATCATTACTGCGATATACTACTGTGTTGCTTGTCAGGTGTTGTGGAAGTGTGTGTTCTGGATATCTGTTTTTATATAGTGTGTCATTTTAACCTTATCTCAATGATTTGGGTTTGTTTTATTTACTGAATGGTGTGTTGTACTCGCTTCACAGAGACTCAATCAGTCAATCATGTTTCAATTGAATAAACCCCCCCCCCCACAAAATAGAAAAGAAGAATAGTTTCTCTGGTAGCTGAAGGTCCTATAACAGCTGCCCCCAGATGTAGAACTCCCGAACTAAAAGTGGAGTTGACTTCTGGGAAAACCCACCGCACCGCGTCTACTCGACTCAGTGTGAACTGATCCGTTACTAAAACACCATTAGAAGTCAGTAATGAACAGGCAATTCCACAGACAAAGAAAAAAAAAGTGTAATGATTCATAAACAATCTTAGCAAATAACAGCAATTTCAGACCTAATTCTGAGATTTCACGTCTGAATGCCTCGGCAGTACACACTCCATTAAACATTGTGAATAGCAGCCTTGCTTTAAGATCAGCAAGCCTCTAGAAGAGAGATAGCACTGTAGATGGTCCTTCAGTGCTTATTAGGATTAATTACTTTAATCCAGTATGTTACGGAATAATCAAGTCTACCGGCGGTGAATGGTGTGCTTTTACAACAGGTGACAAAATGTTTGTCAAAAACAGCTGAGAATTCATTAATCAAATGCCTGGCTTGTCAAGTCAGTTGGACTCTGTTATTAGCATGGATACACACAGGCTGACAACTCTGAGGGCAGAACATGTGCCGTATTATAATGCACCCATGAAACTTCGACAGGCTATAAGGGCTCCATTAGTGATATTCCAAGATGGGTATTTGGGTAGATGCTAAAAGATGCCATGGTTTTGTACTAACAAACGTCAGACAAAAAGTAGAGACTTCTATAGATGCAAGTCACCAATCGTTCATTACTGCCTTCATTTTGCTGGACTCCAGGAAGAGTAGCTGTTGCCTTGGCAGGAACTAATGGGGATCCTTAATAAATACAAATACATGACATGCTAGATCGCTATGTTGCAATTCATCTGGGTTTATTCTGATGTACTGCAGCAGGAGGTCTCTCCCTTCTACCTGAAGATCTCCTAAGGCTCAGGTTGTTCTTTACCCCTCCACACACACACACACACACACACACACACACACACACACACACACATGTTATCATGTATTCACACACGTGTGCAAACACACGTGCATACACACACGATCACACACACTTCTCTAATCAGAGGTATTACACCATGTATACTGGGACGTGAGAGCCACTCCAAACACCCCCTGATCACAATCCACACCCCCATCACATGTCATATTACCACAGACATCTGATGCCCTTTCAATAATTACATAACATGGTCTACAGATTGAATAATACACATGGAAGTTTTTACAGGCCTACAGGGAGTCCAGCTTTCTTCTCTACTCTTTCCATCGCTCCTCTATTTATCCATCTCTCCTCTATCTTTCCGTCTCCTTCTCCCTTTCTCTGGCTTCCTCTCCCTCCACATCCCTCCCTTCTCTCCATCTCCATCTCTCAGTTCTGGGTAAATCCTATTTTCCGCTGTCAGATATCCATCCTCAGGGATGTGAGGAGCTGAGAGCGTTTTTAAGTGTACGTTAAAACCTTTTCCTGGCACACAGCGCGCAGGGACCGCTCCAAAGAGGACATCCCCTCTCCCTGCACATAGCCGTGTTCATGTTCAGCACATTCAAAAACACCACAAGTGTTTCCCCAATACTACTTACAAGGGACGAAATATGAGGGTCCTAGGAATAATGTGCTGGATAATTCATGTTTGAAGTGTGAAAATAAATGTAAGGATATAGACTTAGTTCACTGTCTTTTTCCTCTTTAAATTAATATGAGCCTAACAACTTATTTTCAACAGCATAAAAGCGTCACAAATACAGGATTCTGGAAGTCTTAAATTCTGCCATAAAGAGCGCTGGCCTAGATACTCTTTATCCGTGACAGACAGATTGACAGATCTCAGATCCAGAAGCCTGAGGACGGTAGAGGATACAAAATTGACGGAAACTGAAAAGGATGTCCAAATCAAATCAAATCTCACACGGTCGCTCTAATCATTATGACATCTTGAACATTAATGAGTTATCACAGCCTCTGTTCAACGCTAAGGGTGGTCTTGGGCATACAGCCCATAATAAGGCATACTGCAGCACCACCACCTGGCTGTTGGGTGAAGTGTAAGTATTGTGCATGATGGGAAAATGTCTGAAAATTGAATATAATAGGACAAAATATTATAATAGTAAGATTAATAACACTGCAAGATTAATGGTTCTTTCATAATCTTCTTTCAAAAACAACAAACTCATGTTCTATTTTTGGTTTTATTACAAGCAGATGTACAATTAGTTGTTTGCCATTGATAGCTACAGAAAGGCTGGCAAAAATCCACATGTATCTACAGATATCAATCTGTTAAAAACTGTATAGAAAAAGACCCCAAAACTGTACATGAATTACCTTTACTACATACAGTAATATATATATATATATACACACCTTTAAAGAGTGTACAGAAGTATACATAGATTTAAATATAGTCAAAGTTATGAGTGATGTCATAACACTATGTGCCGATGCCTTGTAAAAGAGAAATACACATTCTGTTAAACTGTAAAGGCTGGCTGTAAAGTTCAAGCCTTACTAAGTCAGTAAAGTTATATATCAGAACAATTAAACATCTACTATAGCTATTCATTTGGTCACACCTTATCCCATAGTCAATAGCTTTCAAAGTATCTTTAAAAACAAACCCATATTTCATGCGAGAAACATGTATTATTTCAGTGCAGGAACACAGAAGAGACAATTGTACTTGCATTTCTTAGTATATTAAATTGACAGAAAGCAGAATTGTAAAGCTATATCGTTTCATTTGCGTGATGTCTCTCTTCCCCGTGACAGTTGCAAAGATGGTGGTTAAATTAAGATAGTTCACTCAGGCTGTTTACCGTTGAAAGAAATGGTATGTTCCGGTCTACTTAACTGGGTGTGTTTCCCATACACACCAATGCAATAGCAACTCGCTCTGGTCTACTTAACTGGGTGTGTCTCCCATAGACACCAATGCAATAGCAACTCGCTCTGGTCTGCTTAGTTTATTGACATTCATTGAACCAGAAAAAAAACGTTGCTTCCTCTTCTGTCTTTGACAGTTCCTCTCTAGCTGTTTTGGTTGTTAGAAAACGTAATATTAATTATAAATAAATAAATACAAGTGAGTGAACAGGTCTCCCCTTCTGAATACAAAAGTAACAAAACAGGATTTTTCTAAGATATACAAAAATACCTCAAATGAGAGCATTCTGATCAGAACAGGGTCGCTGGCTGAAAAACACTACATTCTTACTACGTGTCAGTATTTGGTGATCATTTCCGTTCTGGATCATGGAAACGTTCTGATGTACTGCGGTGGGTTGTCCAACATCATTCTAACAGCAACAAGCCCACAGTTGAACACGTGGGAGTTTTGTTCAATAGCATCCATCCTTGTTTGCTGATATGACTAAGATCCTAAAACACAGATAGATGTCATAATGACAGGCTTTAAGGAGCAGGCTTCTTATACATTCAATATTCTGAAGCATAGTCAGCAACACCTACAGGACTAAAACAGTAAAATGCACATACTCTCTTTCTCCATCTTTCTGAGGGTTTGTCGCTCACAAAACCAACATTTTCCTCCAAACCAACTGACATTTGAGTTGAGCTCTAGGCTGTTTCAAACAGGAACCCTAACAGAGATAAAATGCTACACAGAATATCAAACAAAGAATCTCAGTACAATCAATTCTAGACAATACCGTCAACTTATGATAGCGTAGTTTGCTTCAAGTTTTCAAGCTTTAACGGAATAGATTTCAACTGGAACGAGACATCAAAGCAATTAAGAGAGAGAGGCGTCATATTTCAGTTTGGAGAGTGTTGAACTGTCAGAGAAAGAGAAGTTATGCTTGTTTGATTCATAAACACACAGAGAAGCTCATTACATCCAGTGGTATGACAGAGGCAGAGCATGCAAACCAGTCAGCAACATTATAAACACCCTAAACGACTGTCTCAGTACCAGTCTCATTCATCCTCTAACTCATTAACAGATGACCACAGAAGTGCTGATAAAACCATTTTTGGAGTCATCCACTTCCTTACAGCCGGTCACTCATCATTTAGTCATCCATTGTAATCATTCATTCATGAATCATTCACTAAATCATTCATTATTTGTAAACCTCGTCATAGCAATGTCCAGTGTTATAGTTCTGATTGTGGTGTAATGTTCAGTGTCTTTACATTTCAGTGAAGATTCATAATACCACCTAATAACAGACGGCCATCTTAAATATCATTGCTGCTTTCAATGAAATAGACATCTACACGCACACACACACACACACACACACACACACACACACACACACACACACACACACACACACACACACACACACACACACACACACACACACACACACACACACACACACACACACACACACACACACACACACACACACAAATACTGTGTATAACAACATCCTTATCTATATATGGGACATCCATATACTTTGTTCCTCTTGGTTTGAACAGATCCCACAATGCACCACAGGACCACAAGACATCTACTGTCAAGCAGCTAAATGTGTCTAGAAAAACCTTGGTTTTGGTACAGTCCCCCTCCATCTCCCTTTCTCGTTCTCGCTCTCCTTACACCCACCACACAGACTGTGTTCTTATGAGACGGATGGAGGGATGCATGGCCGGATGAAGGAGTGAATGGATGAATGGATGAGAGGAGGAGTGGAGGATGAGAGGAGGCGGCAGTGAGGAGGAGGAGATGTAGTGAGGCTCGAGAGGACAGATCCACACGAGCATCACTTCAAAAGGAACAAGAGGAGAAACGGTAGAGGTAAAAAAAAAACACATGAAGAAAGAGGAGAAAATTAAACATAAAAGCATCAGAGAAGATCCGAGGGAGGGAGAGAGCACACAGTGACAGATGAGATGTTAAGACCCCTGACAGACTCTAGTGAGAGAATTATAACACTCTTATAACACCTTCATGAGGCTCTCACGCATCGTGTGAGACTTCTATGGGTATGTTCTATATTATTTATGCCAAGGGACAGAACAAAGCAGCTAAGCATAATGTCTACATTCTACATGTTGTATTTCTGTAACAGAGATCCACTGCTCTTTAAGGCTTCAGATCTGAGTGTGAGAGATGTTAGATATCTACATGGGCAACGTTAAAGCCCAGAAACAAAGTAGGTTCTCTCTCCTATTTAATACTGTCCACCAATCCTGGTGTGGTGTAAGGCAGAATTTTTCTTCCTCTGTCCCACCCAGTCTCAGTGTAAGGCAATAA
>NC_052313.1:51859598-51867098 GCF_016432855.1 Salvelinus namaycush
TTTCAGAGGACAGTATGCTACTGTAATTACAGTCAGCCTGGACTAACTCCTTTCCTTTGCATTACTACATATGTTTGTGGCTATGTTAAGCTTTTTAAATTAGCAATTATCCAGGATTAATCAATACAAAAATCACACAGTTTAGTTGTATTTTCCAGAGATGTTTTTTTCATTCAGTAATATGAAGTCAAACCAGTGCAGAGATGGAAAATGGATATTAAACTATTTTCAAGCTGCTTTTATTAAAACAGCAGCAACATGTGCACGATTTCTCTTAATTCTGTATTTAAAGTACAGAATAACCTGAAATGACCTAAATGTGTCTATAAAATAAATATTTTTACAAATAAAACATGTTCTGTACATTCAAATAGCTTGTGATGTTGATGGAATGCTAATACCCAAACCAACGGTGATGAGGGTCAACAACATGAAGATACCTACCAACACATAAACCCACCTGCTTTCCTCAAGGGGGCTTAAAGGGACAATTCACCCCAATGTATGAATACACCTGACAAACTTTGACTGGGGGAGAACTATCCTTTTAACAGTCAAAATGAGCTGCTTCTTTAAAATTTACTGCAAGGGCCAATGAAATGCAGTGATAGAAGAGAACCTTGAAAAACAGACTCCTTCTGTCTGTGTTGTTTATACTTCCTGTTTTCTCCCTTTCCTTTTTTCTGCCAAATATACCACCAAGACAATAAGTTAGAGATACAAGTCTAGTCAGCGCCACAGACGGCCATTTTGTTTCAAATTGCATAACTATGAAATATCCAACCTGACATGTCCTATACAACAATATCCGTCAAATGTACTTGGCCATTCATTTCCTTTGTCACATACTGTAGTCTATAGTGTATGGGTGGAACAGTGTGAACCCTAAGCTCCAATACACTGCTTCCTGAGCCAGTCTTACAGTCTTCAGCCTTGCGTTCTGACAGGAGATGACATCTTAGAGTAGGGGTAGCCAATCCTGGTCCTGGAGGGTCGCGGCGTGTACAGGCTTTTGTTCCAGCCCAGCTCTAACACACCAGATCAATTGTGTTATAGATCGATAGCATTAGTTGATTATCTACAACAGGTGTGTTAATGCTGGGCGGAAACAAAACCCTGACCTAAAGACTCAATATGAGCCGTTCTCTACCACCATCCATGCTGGATGTCTACTAGCAGAAACCACTGTTGTACCGGACACACAAACAACATGAGGAAGTCTGGACTACGGCAGTTACACAATGAGACAAGAGTGGAGTTGGAGTATGGGTTTACTATTACTACACTAATATACCTACAGCTCATTGGCCTATAGCAGGCAGTAGGGGTTGGATATGAGGGGATACCTATTGGATGAGGTGATGACGGGCGGTTTGGTTACGCAATGTGACGGGCAGTGGAGGAGGAGGAGGTGGGGCGGGGAAACAGTCCAACTAAAACTAAACCCGGGTGACAGACAGATCGGGACAGGCTTACCATCTGTGTGTTGGTTGTCATTAGCTGAGGAGAGGACGAGAAGCATAAAGAACAAGCAACATAAAGGTAAGAGGAGAAGAAGAGGAGGAAGAAGAGGAAGAAAATAAAAGAAAGAACTGGAAGCCAGAAAACTAAAACATCTGATATTCAAAGGAAATAAAGCAAAAACAGGCAAATCAAAGCAATCCAAAAGGTTAAAGTGATATAAATGAAGAACTATAAAAGGAGAAACGGCACAGAGAAAGATGTCCGCAGACTCAACATGCTCTCCTTTCATAGATATGAATGGGAGATCCGGTCATGGTTTTATGCAAAGGATCACAGGTGAATCTGCAGGCCAGGAGATCTTATGTCATCCATTTACCTAAAATCACCACACCTTCCACAGACGACAGCTGTTCTGACTGAAGTTCTAGAATGTTGTTCACTAACATGAATTCAATGTCAAATGAACTCAAAGGTCCATGTTGAATTGTGGGTAAAAGCTGAGTCAAAACTTGATGAAAAGTATGTACATTGATGACAATTACGTTTTCCACGTTGACAAAACGTGGAAACAACGTCGATCCAACCTGTGTGTGACCAGTGAACTCACTCATAACCCACAGTCACAATCAGCCACTCCACATCACATTCACTGGACACTCCTTCACAGCAGGAAAATAAACACTTGACATGGGCTTGGAGAAGTGCAGTATGATCAGACGATCATTATATAACTTCACACCAACATATACTCTTTAACGCAGTACTACAGTAGCCACGGCGACGGTGTCTTTACCTGTCCGTTGCTGGTGAAGGTGCTGTTGTTGAACAGGAAGTAAGAACCAAAGAAGAAGACGACGGCGTCGAACACCCCCAGGAAGGTCCAGTAGATGAAAATGGGCCAACGCAGGAGAGAGTTCTTAGCTATGTCCCTGTAAGGAGGAAACATTACAGTACACATTATATACAGTAAATATAGGAGGGAGTTCTGAGCTATGTCCCTGTAGAGAGGAAACATTACAGTACACATTATACACAGTAAATATAGGAGGGAGTTCTGAGCTATGTCCCTGTAGAGAGGAAACATTACAGTACACATTATACACAGTAAATATAGGAGGGAGTTCTGAGCTATGTCCCTGTAGAGAGGAAACATTACAGTACACATTATATACAGTAAATATAGGAGGGAGTTCTGAGCTATGTCCCTGTAGAGAGGAAACATTACAGTACACATTATATACAGTAAATATAGGAGGGAGTTCTTAGCTATGTCCCTGTAGAGAGGAAACATTACAGTACACATTATATACAGTAAATATAGGAGGGAGTTCTGAGCTATGTCCCTGTAGAGAGGAAACATTACAGTACACATTATATACAGTAAATATAGGAGAGAGTTCTTAGCTATGTCCCTGTAGAGAGGAAACATTACAGTACACATTATATACAGTAAATATAGGAGGGAGTTCTGAGCTATGTCCCTGTAGAGAGGAAACATTACAGTACACATTATATACAGTAAATATAGGAGGGAGTTCTGAGCTATGTCCCTGTAGAGAGGAAACATTACAGTACACATTATATACAGTAAATATAGGAGGGAGTTCTGAGCTATATCTCTGTAGAGAGGAAACATTACGGTGCACATTATATATGTACCGTAACTCGTTCTGCCCCTGAACAAGGCAGTTAACCCACTGTTCCTAGGCCGTCATTGAAAATAAGAATTTGTTCTTAACTGACCTAGTTAAATAAAGGTAAAATAATAATAAAAAATTACAAAATAAATAAAAAATATACAGAAAATATAGGAGGGAGTCCTTAGCTATGTCCCTATAGAGAGGAGACAAGAGATCCATGTTATCTGATGACCAGACATCTGAGCATAATGCTTGCATTACATTAGTCTATATACCATGTATTTTGGGATTTAATTAGATGGTTCTATTGTTTTCCCATTCATTTGTAGATTCCTTTCAATTCATACTAATATCTGACACATTTAGATTTTGGGGTGAATTGTCCCTTTAACTAGAAGAATTCCAAGCTAACAGCAATCCCACTTTCTATTAGTCTCCAGAACTAAAACAGCATTCCTCCACCACAACCGTGAGCAAGGCAGCATTGATTTAACAGTTAGCTGACAAATCCAGGCATGGAGGAATGACCTGACGCCGGTTAGATGCCTTTCTGCCTGCTGCATTGTTGGTCTACATTTTCCACACAATTACCCATAGGTAGCTAGCAGGAAAATTGAGTATTGATTGTCACCAGGCAGAGAGAGGAAAAGCAAACAAAAACATCAAGCATTTACTGGCAACACCACTGAACAATGTGAGCTTTACACTGTATATATGGATTCACAAACAAGTGTGTCTACGTGATTCTATTATTATCTTGTAACGTCTTACAACATCTTGAGAATGTGAATTCGGATGTTGTTTAGTAACACAGTTCATATGAGGAGAGAGATGGCAGTCACAGTTTGCCAAGAGCTGATAGGATTTTACAATTATCTGCTCAGTATGATCTGAGGAAACGCTGTGGAAGAGATCAACTGAGGAACATTCCCAATGTGAGATTTTCTAACAGTCTTCAGAAATGTATCACATCACACTATTGCATGCTGGGACAGGCAGTTGGTGGGTTGCACCTACCCTATATACACAAAAGTATGTGGACACAACTTCAAATTAATGGATTCAGCTATTTCAGCCACACCTGTTGCAGACAGGTGTCAACAGGAGTACACTGCCGTTCAAAAGTTTAGGGTCCCTTAGAAATGTCTTGTTTTTGAAAGAAAAGCACATTTTTGTCCATTAAAATAACATCAAATTGTTCAGAAATACAGTGCAGAATTTGTTAATGTTGTAAATGACTATTGTAGCTGGAAATTGCAGATTTTTAATAGAATATCTACATAGGCGTAAAGAGGCTCATTACCAGCAACCATCACTCCTGTGTTCCAATGGCACGTTGTGTTAGCTAATCCAAGTTTATAATTTTAATAGGCTAATTGATCATTAGAAACCCCTTTTGCAATTATGTTAGCACAGCTGAAAACTGCAGCACAGCTGAAACCTGACCCAATGCATAGTGCCAACTGTAAAGTTTAGTGGAGGGGAGGAATGGGGCTGTTGTTCACTGTTTGGGCTAGGCCCCTTAGTTCCAGTGAAGGGATATCTTAACGCTACAGCATACAATGACATTCTAGATGATTCTGTGCTTCCACCTTTGTGGCAACAGTTTGGGGAAAGCCCTTTCCTGTTTAAGCATGACAATGCCCCTGTGCACAAAGCGAGGTTCAAACAGAAATGGTTTGTCGAGATCGGTGTGGAAGAACTTGACTGGCCTGCACAGAGCCCTGACCTCAACCCTATCAAACACTTTTGGGATGAATTGGAACGCCAACTGTAAGCCAGCTTAATCGCCCAACATCAGTGCCCGACCTCACGAATGCTCTTCTGGCTGAAAGGAAGCAAGTCCCTGTAGCAATGTTCCAACATCTAGTGGAAAGTCTTCCCAGTAGAGTGGAGGCTGTTATAGCAGCAAAAGGGGGGACCAACTCCATATTTAATGCCCATGATTTTGGAGTGAGATGTTCGACGAGCAGGTGTCCACATACTTTGGTCATGTAGTGTACCTGTAGAGGGAGGGGTCTTTCTTGAGGATGTCCATGTTGATGTGCTGCTCGATGAGGCTGAAGAGCAGGATGGGTAGAGAGGTAAAGCTGATATTGTACAGTGTCAGATAGGCTGTGTCATACAGCGGCTGGAGAGAGACAGGATGGTAGAGAACAACCAAGATCAGTCATTTAAAACAATATTTATATCTTACTCATTTGTCATGCATTCTTAACCAGAGAAAAACAATTTAAACTTCTCCACAAAGTCATGCTTTAAAGTACTACAATTTTGGGCACATCTTTTATGTACCTGTTGGGAGAAGCCACAGAAGAACTGGTAGAGGAACTGAGGGAAGATGAAGGCGACATTCTGAGGAAAAACAAAATAATGTTTTAATGCTTAATCATCAGTAGTTCAATGTTACATTTAGTGAGAAAACACTGACTTTGTAGAAGAAGTATTGGACAAGCTCTGAGATGCGGATGTAGTAGTAGTGTCCGTGAACCAGCAGCATCTTCTTCAGGTGTTTGAACTTCGGGATGGCGTAGTCGCTGTTCCGCGCTGCCTGGCGACCCTCTTTACCCATGATGCCTGAGGGGAGGACATGACTGAGCGCTTTTACCATTTGTTATGCGAGTCATAAACATGAATAAAAATATATAAAACTATATTCAAATATATATATAAAATCAACCAATCTAAATCGTATTCAAATTCAAATAACTTTATTGAAAATAGGTCCATTTACAGTGAACAGGGTAATACAAACCGATGCCCACGTGAGCCTCCAGGATCATGCTAACATCATTAGCCCCGTCTCCAATGGCTAGCGTGATTGGGTGTTCTGGAGACGATTTGATCAGCTTCACAATCTGGCAACACAACGTTTCAGGATCAGTGAGATAACCGTTTTTTAAAATCTGTAATTCATCAAAGAAGATATGTCTAATACAGACAATCTTTGTAAAGAGAGTTAGAGCTAAACCTACAGACATTGTTATATGAAACTAACCACTGTATATTAACGTGACAGAGAGGATACATGTAGTAGTAAAACTTCCTATGTGAATGTCAGTCCATATTAAGACACAGCCAATAATGCTCTGCCTCCTAGCACAGCGGAGGAGAACTAGAGGGAAGGGTGGTATTGTGCAGTAAGAGATAGTGACGGTCATATCAGACAGAGCTCAATTTAACTCCTCAGTAAGAGATAGTGACGGTCATATCAGACAGAGCTCAATATAACACCTCAGTAAAAGATAGCGACAGTCATATAAGACAGAGCTCAATATAACTCCTCAATAAGAGATAGCGACAGTCATATCAGACAGAGCTCAATAGAACTCCTCAATAAGAGATAGCGACAGTCATATCAGACAGAGCTCAATAGAACTCCTCAGTAAGAGATAGTGAGTCATATCAGACAGAGCTCAATAGAACTCCTCAGTAAAGATAGTGACATTCAGACAGAGCTCAATAGAACTCCTCAGTAAAGATAGTGACAGTCAGACAGAGCTCAATAGAACTCCTCAGTAAAGATAGAGACAGTCATATCAGACAGAGCTCAATAGAACTCCTCAGTATGAGATAGTGACAGCCATGTCAGACAGAGCCGAATATAATATACTGTAACTCCTCAGTCCCAAATAACGTCTGCTATGACAGGTGGGGTCTAATGTGATAGAAAGAGAGAGAGAAGAGAGGGAGACAGAAAGGTAATGGGTCGGAGAGAAATAGAGTGGCGAGAGAGCGATAGAGGGGCAAAAGTCTGGAGTGGCACTAATTGGTGACCAGAGACCAGAGGTGGGGGAGGGAGGGAGGTAGTGGAGTCCAGTAGAGAGGTAAAACATCAACCAGCTCAACACTCCATCAGACTGTGTCAGTGCATCATTCACTTAATCTAGCCATGACGGATCACATGACACCAAAGTCATGTTGGTCAGAAACAGGTGTAGAAACGTGTCGTTTGAAATAACTCGGCTACCTGTGCTTTCTGGAGGGGCGCCATGCGGCAGCAGAGCACAGCGCTGCAGTTCCTACAGATCTCCAGGAAGATCTCCTTGTAGTTCCCCTGACTGGAGTCCTCCTGACTGGGCTTCAGCACCGCAGACAGGGTGGCCCCGTCGATGATCAGACCGTAGTCCACACAGTCAGCAGACAGACTGGACACACACACAGAGATACACACGTTAACACACACAAAGTCTTTAACTAACCTTGTGGGGACACAATTTATAAGCATTCAAAATCCTATTTTCCCTAACCTCTAACCCTAAACCTAATTCTAACCCTAATTCTACCTTAACCCTAAACCCCCTAGACTAACAAAATGTCCCCAGTTGGTAAAATGTCTGTATGTTTACTATTCTTGTGGGGACTTCGGGTCCCCACAAGTATAGTTAAACACATC